>NC_050573.1:230558962-230659738 GCF_011100635.1 Trichosurus vulpecula
CTAGGGCTTTCCTTAACCTTTATCTTTCTGACGACATCTAAACAATCCTTTTTTTTTGAGATGTGGAGATAGGGAGGGTAAATCTAAAAGCCTTATTTTTATAGCCTGTGTCTGTGGCAGCTGGTGCACAAAGCATATTAAGTAGTCTCAGCTAAAGCATGTTCAGCAAACAATGAAGGTCTTCATACTTTTATAGAACATGCCAGTTGAATCTTTAAAATGGATGCTGTTTATCACAGGCTCTTGACAATTTTTCTTCAGAGTGAACAAAGTCAATTTTAATCTTATATATGCAAAAATGTATCACTTGGCACCTATCTATCCACTGTAGTCAAAGGAAAGCCTTGGATTTTCTGATTAAGAATGAAAATGAAAAACACCTTTGTTGTTGTTGTTGTAACTTTTGTGCTGCAACAGTTTAAAATGACAAAAAACTGCATTTACTTATTTTTAAACACTATTTCCATCTATTTGTAAAGTTACCATTTAAGAACTACAGTATGCTGGTGTTTATTTTCTTTTTTTGATACCCCAGCATACCAACTGTTAAAATTAATAGGCATCATGATGGGGTATTGAGACAGTAATAAAATTTGTACCATTCACATTTGAGCTTTTCTGCCTGGTTTTCGGTTGATGGGGCTGGTTTTGATTTTCACTTGCTCCCTCGGTTCAACTTCTTAATCAAAAGCCTGTCTTTTACTCATAGTGGAGAAATATGAATTTCCTAAGGTGGGGTTTGGCTCTTGACATACTGCATTCCATGCTTGCCCAAGTAAACTGTGTAGAAAATGGCTTTAATGGTGCAGAACACTTCCATGAACTGGACCTATAAATACTTAAAGGAGTCAAGAGCTATTCTCGTACAATTGCAACAGCTTTTAAGTTCAAATGCTCTATTTAGCGTTTCCTAAAAGACCGACTCCCCAGAGTCTCTTTTCCTACACTCTGAAAATCACCTCTGTGTCCTGAATACGAGTTTGAAGTTCTTTTCTCTTTCCCTACCATTCCTCGAGTAGGTGATGAGTGTTATGGGCTCAGACGTTTAGCGCTTAGGATGAATGCCTAGAATTCAGATAGTCGTTTAAAAGAGCATGTCAGAGACTCCGAGGCTTTTTTCTTTTAATTGACTTGGATAGAAAGCAGTGTTTTAGTAAATTTTAGGATTTGTGCCAGTGCAAAAAGGGAATCGTTCTAAACAAACAGCATTGATATCGCCTTCGTAGGTGGTCAACAAATCACCCATGTTGTCTCACTGGATTCTTAGAAGACCTCTTCGTGGTAGATGGTACCAGGGTTAGGATCACAGATTCCTCCACTGAATGGGGAGAATGAGGCTCAGAGAAATGTTGTCCCAAGGTCAACCATGTTGGAGCTCTAATGGAGTTGAGCCTGGTTCTGGGGACATGAAGTCCAGTGCTCTTTCTATTCACATACTGTTTTTATATTTATATGTGACATTTTATATTTTTATATGGAATTTACAAACTGTTTTGTAATATCCTTTATATCTGTTATCTACTTTGATTGGTTAGTTTCTCTTAGAATTTCATTTTTAGGAAGGGCCTTGGCCAGCCATGTTCAACTCCCTTATTTCCTTTTGACAAAGCTCCTGACTCTTGAGATTTCTTCCTCTGCCATGGTCCCTGAGCGTTCCCCAGCTCTCTCTACCCTTTCAACTTTCTTTTATATGTTGTCTTTATCTACTAGAATATAAGATCCTTGAGAGCAGAGACTGTCTTTCTTTGGTGCTTAATAAATGCTTGTTGAAAACAACTCTTCGGTTGTACAAGTATTATCATTCCCACTTTACAGATGGGGAAGCTGAAGGTCAGAGAAGTTAGTGACTTACCCAAGGTAATAAATAAGTATGTGCTCCTATGTGACTGTTACTAGGGGTGGAGAGTGGGTGGGAAGGAAGAAGTGGGGGAAGTTTTCAGAGTGAGGGCAATTTAACCCAAGGAACTGTGAGCTGGGAAATTAGGACTGTGGGTTCTACCTTCAGACGTTACTCTGGACAAATCCTTTAATCCTTTTGAGCCTCAGTGTCTGACTGCCTTTACAAATGGGGGAAATCTACCCTGCCGAGAGAATCAATGGGAGAGGGACTGTAAAATATTTAAGCTTCTTAAGCAAAAAGAACTATACAAGTACAAGGATTATTGTTAAAGTTTCATTAACTAGCTTTCAAGACAGAGCATTAGAAATGCAACATAATGGGAGCGGTTAGAGACATCTGGAGAAGTGACTTTAATGTCGCTGTGAAGGGGCAGATAGAAACCCATCAAACAAGGACTGGGGGAAGGGAAAACCTCTCCCACCTTACCCTACTTAAATGACCTAACCTCACTACTAGGATCGTGGATAATCAATAGGCTTTGAGCCAGAAGGGACTTAAGGGTCTTCTCATCCAAATCTCTCAGGGAAACTGAAGCTTAAGAAAGTAGGACTTGCCTAAGGTCAGACAGGCAGTAAAGGGCAGAAGCAGGTTTTAAAACTAGATCCTTTGATTCCAATTCCACATTTATGCATCCCCCCAAAGCAGCATGGTACCCCAGTTTAGGAATTACATTCTTCCTTTACTTCCTTCACCTTCCTGCCTGGTGGTCTCATTTATTTTCACATGCAAACCCCAGACAACTACATTGGATACTAGGTCCTTGCTGAAACAAGAAATATATTAAGATCTCCCCGGAGGAGGCAAAGAGCTACCCAGTTTTTTGCTTTAAATTACTGGCACCCTGTACCTATTTTCCAATTTGTGTTACTTTGTTCCTTCAATTCCTGGCTCCTGATAGTTTGTCTAGCCTTTGAGCCCTGCTTTCTGATATATACATCCCCAGGGGTCTTATCCTGTACTCCTGGTTTCTGACCCAAGTTTTTCCCTACTCTCATTTTACCTTGCCTAATCTGCTTTTAATTTGTTTGCTTTCTCACACCTGATACCTG
Organism: Trichosurus vulpecula; assembly: GCF_011100635.1. Taxonomy (NCBI): domain Eukaryota; kingdom Metazoa; phylum Chordata; class Mammalia; order Diprotodontia; family Phalangeridae; genus Trichosurus; species Trichosurus vulpecula. The sequence goes on from NC_050573.1 coordinate 230,561,912, forward strand.
TCTGATTCTTAATAGCCTTCCTCAGCTTCGCAGGTCCCAGATCCTCAACTCCAGAATGGATGCTTACTGCCCATGCTATACAATGATGCCTCAAATGTGACAAACTGACAAATGCAGCCCTTGCCACCTCTGATCCTGCCCTCAGTGAAAGTGGCTGTTGGGACTTACCTGGGCTGGATCCACATCATTTAGCATGACTACAGACGTACAGTGATAGTCCAAGACCAGTCTCCAGAAGTCTTTGACTGTGTTTGGCAAAGGATGCTGGGTGACTATAAATGCTGAAGGCTGTTTATAGCTCTGCAAAAAGCAAACAGAGAAAAAGCCCAAGTCAATAACTTCGAAAAACGTGACAGAAAGAAGCTGATCCTTTTAACTAGCAGTCCTACTTGTAAATATACCACAGCCTTACCTCGGCAAACCACCATAATGCTACAGCATATTTGATAACAGGGATGCGGGTGGAAAACATTCCATACATTTAATACTTATTGAGTCATATCACAATTATCAGCGGTTATTCTGGGCCTCGGTTTATCTGTCTGAGTGTTCAGCATAATAAAATGCCTCTTTCTCAATAAAAGAATAGGAAGCTTAACAAATCAGTCTCTTTTAAAACTCTTAGATACTCATTCGTTGATCCAATAAACATAGGACCACAGATTTAGAGCTGGAAGGGACCTTAGAAATCGTCACGTCCAATCTCCTCCTCTTACAGAGAAGGATACTGAGGCAGAGAGAGGTTAATGATTATAATACATAACCCTGGAAGGTAGGGGCTATTATATCCATTCTACAGATGGGAAAACTGAAGTGCATAGTGGTTAAGTGACTTGCTTATGGTCACAGAGCTAGTAAGAGTCTGAGGCCAGATTTGAATTCAGGTCTCCCTGACCCCAAGTGGAACACTGTATTCATTGATATCTAGCTGCTTATAAAAATAAGGGAAGGGGAGTGGGTGGGAAAGGCATAAGCATTTATTAAACACCTACTATGTGCCAGGCACTGTGCTAAGCACTTAACAAATATTATGTCATTTGATTCTCACAACTGTCTCTCTCCCTCACTAAGACTGCTAAGTCCCTTGTGGGCAAAAACTACTTTGCTTTTTGTTTCAATATGTCCATAGCCTAGCACACAGCAAGTGCTTAACAAATGCTTGTTGAACTGAATAACTAGAATACAAATAGAACATATAAGTGTGTCACAGATATGAATGAAATACGAGTTTAGGGGAGGCAGAGATCCCTTCTAGTCACAGGGAGTCAGGGAAGCCTTCACATAAGAGGTAGGATTAGACCTTGGTCTTCAAGAAGGTATAAATTTCAATGGGGGAGATGGGAAATTAAACACTCAACTCATGTCGATAACATCATAAACAAAGGAACAGAGCCAGGAAAGCCCCGGATGAGTCTGAGGGGAGAGCAAGAAGAGCATTTTGACTGGAGTATGGAGTACTCAAGGATGAGTTAAGATAAAATAAGGCTGCAAAGGTTAGAGGAAATCAGAACTTACAGGACCTTAAATGGCAAACTAATTAGTCAATGAGGAATGACTTTGAGCGATAGAATGATTGGGGTGATACAACGATGAACAGAGCGATCAGAGCTGTGCATTTCAAAGATTTAATCTGACAGTGGCACACAGTAGGGATTGAAGTGAGAAGAAGATTGGAAGGAGGGGGGTTTAATTTGGCCAGTATTGCAGGTGAGAGGTGATAATGTTATTTAAAAGCCAACATTCAGAGTATCTACAATGAATCATTTTAATGCATAACTTCAACTTTACCTTTTTTCTCTTTAAATAAAAAAGCATAGTTAAAATATACCCATCGCTCTTAACAATTTGTTTTCTTGTCATTTGTATGTGTGAGAGTTTTAGTTACTTCAGCTATAAAATGTTACAGATGCTCTTTATAGCTCTGGAAAGCTTAAAGCAAGTTTAAGTGCCCTTTTTTTACTGATATCATATCAATAGTATTAAAATTGCCATAACGGCACTAAAAGTAAATATTCATTCACTTTTTCATCATGGAACAGCAAATGTTCATTCAGTTAGAAGTAAACAGACTGACAGGAAGTAATGGGTTGTGCTGTATACTGACAGGCCATCTCCATCTCCCTGCTCCCCAAGCCCTGTTAATTACTGCCCAAATGAAAGGAAAAGGAACTAAAATAATCCTGCAAACCATATTATCCCATTTTGCTGCCTTTGTGATTTAATAGGCATCTATCACTCTTGGCTAGATAGTTAAAAATGTGAGCATGAGAAAAAGTAGCTTAGACATATTTCATTTATCAGCCCTCCAGGACTGGCTGTCTCTGAGGGGCTGGACAACCTTGGCCTTGACATAACTGATATGTGGGATCTTGAATTCATCATTAAAAAATATTTTGTCTTCAGGGGAAAAAATAGAACAAATGAATAGGATGAAAAACTCTTTCAGATCCTGTTCTTGTACCTCCTGGTTTGGTAAAGGCTTCCTGGCTTGCTTCCTTCCCTCCTTCCTTCCCTCCCTCCTTCCCTCTTTTCTTCCTTCCCTCTTTTCTTCCTTCCTTCCTTCCTTCCCTCCTTCCTTCCCTCCCTCCTTCCCTCCTTCCTTCCTTCCCTCCTTCCTTCCTTCCTTCCTTCCTTCCTTCCTTCCTTCCTTCCTTCCTTCCTTCCTTCCTTCCTTCCTTCCTTCCTTCCTTCCTACTACACATAAAAAGGGCTTACATCCATCAGAGCTGCATTGATGTAGTTGCTGCTCTCTCCATCGATTGTGATAAGGAAGGGCAGGCATCGGTCTGGGGGTAGGATATCCATGCATCGGTTTTTCTCATGGTTTCGGGGTAGAAGTGCTATACTGCAGTCTTCCACACGCAAAGTTGGAGTCACCATGTTTAGAGTCTATATTACCAAAGAAAGAGACATTTAGGAAAGCATCAGCTGCACAGGAGATTAATTCTGGGTTTGATATTAAAATAAGCCCAAAACAAAACAAATATACTCATAAATATACATATGTATGTATACATGTATATGCATATGCATGTATATAAAACATATTTTGTATATTTGTAATGTTTACACAATATATGTAACATGCATAAAATACATACACATTTTTTATTTGAAAATGCTTATTTATTATATGAGTTTTGTTTTTTTTCAATTAGATTGCTTTGTCAATAGGGGGAGGGGAAGGTTAGTGTTACTGTTGACAAGAAAAAGAAAAAGAAGAAAAAAGAAATGAAAAGGTAATTTAAAGCATTTAAAACACATACATATTTTAAAAACATTTAAAAATCATTTAAAGCATTTAAAAGAAAATGCATGGAAGGGAACAGAAAGGAGTTTAGAGGGAAACAGACAAATTGGACAGCTTTGGCAATAGCATACTGAATTTATTATATACTTTCAAAATAGCAAACTGTGAAACAGAGAATCACAGTTTCATTTGAAAGTTAAAAAAGAAACCAAAAATAATGAATGGAAAACATTTATTAAGCATTTATGTGCTAAGCACTGGATACATAAAGACAAAAATGAGGGGGATATATACAAGTAAGTATCTAGGGTCAAATTTTTCTTTCTCTGTATTTCTTAAATTTCCTTGATAATGCTCAATTATATCAGAAGTGAGGGCCATCTTAGGCCACTGTGGTGGATGCTGACATGACTCAGTTTAAAGGGTGGATAGGGCTGGACAGATGGCCACTAGTTTACAGTTTGGGGAACATAGTTTGTCCAGAGGTTCGAGTATACTTAGACATATACTGTCTAATAGGAAGAAGAGCATGGAAAGAAACCAAGAACCTAAGGTGTGACATCAGTTGGCAATACTAAGCATCACCGAGGACCCAACAAGTGCATGGCTTTGCTCTCACCTCAACAAGGTAATCTATCACATGACTTTTTCCTTCCAGGAGAAAAACTGGTTCTGTTGGTCAAGTGGGCCAAGAACTAACGGTGGAAGGAAGCCTTCCATTAATCAGATTTTGGGATGGTCCTTGGTCGGGGGAGGGAACACCCCAAAGCTTATGCGGCTTACCCGGAATTCTTCCTTGATCTGACTTGAGTTTGTCTGAGGGTCCAGCTTATTCATGTCATAGTATAATGACCTAACCTGGGAAGCTGGGACAGATGTGTCTCCACAAAGACAGGCTTCCAGGATGGCATCATGGATAAATACATACTGCTCCTGAAAGAGTGGATTAAGTCAGATAGTCAATAAAGAGGAAAAAAAGATAACACAATGAAGCTAGAGAAGAAAGAAAAGCTAGTATTACTTTCAAAACACAAACATAAACAAATGGATTCTTAGAAGACAGAAACATTGTTTAGAGAGGTGTTCTAAACTTGGGATCTATGAACTTAAGGGGAAAAAAACCCCAGCACTTTGACAACTGTATTTCAATATAATTGTGGGGTTTTTGGTAATCCTATGCATTTTATGAGAAGGGTTCCAATCTGTTTTTAGCATATTGTGATGACATTCCTTAAGTGTTCATTAAAGCAAGTAGAACATGACTTTTATTTGGAAGCACCCTGTTTATGGACTTTATGGACTTAAAATCACCAATAGTCCAATTCTTTAAAAATATTCTACAGTTTGGACCACACTGATTTGGACTTCAATTTGTCCAAATTAATGGTTTCCTGCACTGACTTTTAGGACAGTTTCCCATTACTTTTTAAAAGTTTCTGCACATAAATATGACTCTGTACTTTCCAAATTTTCTTGCACCTACTATATGATACTTACCTTTAAAAAAGGATTATCATAATTCTAAAAAATAGGCTGAAAAAAGTAGCATTTGAAGTGTCTGTCTAGTGTCCTTTATGTTAGTTTTACAAGAAAATTTGGGTTTCCTTGCAACTCAATGTAACTCAAAGCCATTTCATAGGATAATTTCCAGGTGTCCTGACACACAGCTAATAAGATAAAATGATTAATGCAAATTTGCATTTGCTAGGGAACATAAGCTGAGTCCTTTATTTCCAAAATGTAACTGTCCCAGGCAACTTGCATTTAATTTTATAGCTAAGCAAGCTTGGATGACCTTCACAAACCAGACGTATTCCTATGCCAGGCCAGGAAGGGCGGTTTTAGGCATGTCAGGCCTTTGCTGTTCTCTGCAAGCCCTGGAAAAGTACATAAAGTATAGGCTTCCTCTAGAAGCTACTGGACACATGCCCAATTGTCTGAGTCAGTCTGCCTCTAGTTACTAGCTATTTTAAAAGTAATAATAGAAATTAATTATACTACGTGCTTATACCTATTTCCCTGACACAGAAGCCACATGACAATAAAAATAAGAGCTAGCGTTTATATATTGCCGTAAAATGCTTTTAAAATATTATCTTGGTTTATCCTTGCAACAACCCTGGAAGGAAGATGCTATTGTCACCATTCTGCAGATGAAGAAACTGAGGCAAACAGAGGTCAATAACCAGCCCAGATTTACATTGCTAGTTAGTGTCTGAGTCCGGGTCTTTCTCACGCCACATCCACTGCACCACTTAGCTATGACATTTAAGACAATATTAGGTTCTGTCCTGTGGTTATGAACCTTTATTCCCAGATATCTGTCTTCATGGGCTCTCTTTTTAATGTTTATAAAGGAAAAGAATGGGACTAGCTAGGCTTATATCTTTTTTTTCCCCATAGAGACTTGGAAGAAGAGCTCTAGCTATGGTTTTTTTTTTTTAATTTTTAAAATTTCTGCTTCCAGGGTGTATGTAGTAGAGCTAAAGAGGAAAACTGACTTGACTGTACCTCTGTTTGCACCATGTTGACTCTCCGAGACCGCAGCTCTCTGACACAGTTATAAATGTCTACTACACCTTCTCTTTCTGCCATGTCTAGCATGATGTCGATGACAATGAAACAACCAGTCCTACCAGCACCGGCACTGGAAAAGAGCAAAGAGCCTGTTAGTATGTGAAAGAGAAGCCAGCATGTTTTCTGTAAAATAAAACAAAACAAAACCCCAAAGAAACCCCGCCCCAACACATTATTACCTAGAAAGTTCTATTTACCTGCAATGGACGACCAACGGGCCTGCATTAGGAGGACTCTTGGACTTGACCTGTCGGACAAAGCCAAGCAATCCTGTTGCATGGTATGGTACCCCATGATCTGGCCATCCTGTGAAGTGAAACTGTCTGATTTCTCGGATTTCATGAACTCCTCTCTGTCATCAGTTTGAGAGTGGTGGGAGGAAAAAGAAAGAGAAATGGTAGTAAGCAAAAACAAACAAATATGGGAATTCCAAGCCTGCCTGGATCGTCAAGTTAGAGTACAAGTCACAGAACCTGCTGAAGAACTAATAAATGTGAGGGGAAGAAATTAATTCTTACTTTGATTAAGGTATTTGCAAGCTTCTTGGGGAAGATGGAATGTTTGGAAAACATCAACGTACATAATCAGATACTTAAACATTAAGATAGATTTCCTTCCTTTTTTTTATGGTGGTGATGGTGGTAGTGGTGGTGATGTAGTAGTAATAGTACTTTCCTAATAAGTATCATCTGCTGTCTTTTTTCAGGTTACTCAGTGAATTTAGCAACCAGGTGAGGAATGGACCTCACATATATACAGGCAGTAGAACAGGAGATAGTGCTGTACTATAGATAAGCAGCCTTGTAAAACAGCAAGCTCCCCATCAGAGGTATTCAGAAACTTGACGATCACTTTTGGAGAAGTGGTAGAGATTTCTTCCTTTGAGTAAGGATGAGCCAGACAACCTTGGCAGCCTCTTCCAACACTCTGATTTTATGAATGAGACAACTCGAAGGACATCTGTATTCTTATCACTGGACTGCAACCTCCTTGAGGTTAGGCCCCTGCTTTCTAATCTTTTGTTGTTAAAGACTAGTTGTTTCCTTGCATCATGGCATCTAATAGAGAGTTGTGTAAGAAGAAGAGCTGAACAAGAGCTCGCTGAATGAACCAGGAGAATTAACCAGAAAATTAGACAACATCTTTCTATTCAGCTGTAACTCAGTTTGTCAGGTTTCTTAGTAAAGGCTGAACTTTAGGCAGGTGTGGAGGCCATCACATATGTCTCAGAAAAAATAACCTAAAAGGCACCAGCTATTCTGATGTAGTTCAAGCAAATTAGTGAGCTAAATGAGAAGGCTTGACCTTGGAACTAAAGAGAAGGCACAAGATCTGTGAACAGAAGGCTCTTCTTTTGTTTCAGGAACAATAGAGTTTATTTATACACACATATATCTCACACACTACAGAGTATATATATCAAGGTCAAACATTATAAAACAAGAAGCATTAAATTTCTTGCTGTTTTTGAAGAGCAAACTCAATACCAAAATAGGCACTATATAAAAATCAGGGGCAGTTTTTCCTACCAGATAGTTTTTAGAAAATATGTTTTTATTGATACCCTTTGTTCTTACAATACCTAAATTTCCCTCTGTGTCCCTCTTTCCCCCTCCTCCTATAGAACCTTCCTTATAATACCTTTTTTTAGAGAGGGAAAAAAGGATGAGGAATAAAACCAATAGATACATTGAAAAAAAATCTGATGATACCCATGACTCCCCACTCCTCTTCAGCCCCTCATTCTCCCCTTAGCAGTCATAATTTTAGAAGCAGTCTGGCCAGATTCGGTTCTTTTCTCCAGAGACAGTAGAGGGAACAAGTAGACAGAAACAACTGGAAGAACTGTTTCATAAGCATATTACCCGATAGCAAAGGAATTCTACCAACCTCTGTAGGGGCATCTTTATCCATCTTACTCAAAACTAGTATAATCCAAAGGGGACTTGGGTCTGCTAACCTAGAATGACATGTTCTACAAAAGCTCCATCCTCTTTGCCCTCCTGTCACTGTCACCAGTCAGATCTAGCTTGGCCATTGGTGATGAGCTCCTTCTTGCTTTTGTTTCTGTTTTGTTTCGGAACCACAGGTGCTACTCTGCTATGGACATCACAGACAGTGTGGAAATGGGGGGTGGGGGAAGGTGGCAAAGAGGCTGATTGGCACATGTGTCCTGGTATTCTTTTTGTATGCTTTTATCATTGGAAATTTACTTAGTATCACTAAACTTTCCAATTAGACTTGAATAATGTGGGCCCATATTTGTTACCCTAAAATTTTGAGATGGACTGAGTTAGTTTTATACAGCACAAACCCCTAACTTCTCGTTCCTGTCAGATTTTAAATAATTTAATACCTATGACTATTACACGGAAAAGAGAAATTTACAAGAACCATGTTCTTTGAAAGATTGCATAGACAAGAATAGATTTCAATTTGAGGCATTTGCTTATGAGTATGTTATTATGACTAAGCTTAAAATATCCTGAACATGGAAGTCTTGATTTTCAGTGAAAATATTACTTTTTAAAAATGTTTTTAAGACATTAAATTGAAGCCATAAACCAATGTCTCATTAGGGTATGTAGGTAACATTATAGTGGGTAAGTTCTGGAAATTTCACCAAGTTAAAAAGGCTTTAAGTACAGGCCCCATTATAGACTCTACTTCTTGCCCAAGGGCCAGGCTAGCTAAGTTCTGCAGATCTGCAACTCACTGTTTAAGTAGCTGAGTGGGAAGGTACACAGGTGGGAGAAGGGAAGAGGTTTGGAAGACAGACTATGAGAACACCACTTTTGCCCTTGGCTACCACCCAGGGCCCTGTGGGAGTAGAGACTCCCCCCTACCAACCTGGTACACTACCACATTGGCAGAGACAGAAACCTCAGGAAAGAGAAACTGCCCCCTGTGGGCACAAACCCAGGAATATTAGTAGACCATGGATAAGACAGCCATTGGAGGAGGAAGCAAGGCAGGGTTGCCATGGTGGAAGTGGAAGAAAAATCCTCCTGTGGTAATTTTCTATTTTATTTAAGTATTCTTGATAAGTACTAAACTCAGCTGGTCTTTCCTATTGATAGAACATAAATGCTGTTAGCATCCTTTATCCCAAGGATTCTTAACTTATTTCGTGTCATGGATCTCTTTGGTGGTCTGGTGAAACCTACGGAATGCTTCTTGAAATAATGTCTGAATACTAAAAGACTGGAAGACAACAAAAAAGAGGTGGTCACTGGGCTCTTCCACTCTGCATAGAACAGATGGCCAGTGAAAAGTCTGGCTCTTTTAGGAACAGTAAGATCAGGCTACCATTTCCTGTGCAGATGGGCTTCAGTGGGACTACTCAATTTTCTTTTCTTCAGAGGTAGACAGGGGACAGAGTCAGCTGACAGCAAAAAAAGTCTAGGAGAGTGTTTAAATACAAAACCTAAGCCCAATAATAAAATTTTTTTTAAAAGATCCAATGATTTGTTTCTTAAAAATAAACAATCATTGTAAAACTGCACTAGACTTTGGGGACATGCTGCACATGCTCTCTTCTTTTTTTGTTGAGGGGGGAAAGCAGGGCAATTGGGGTTAAGTGACTTGCCTAAGGTCACACAGCTAGTAAGTGTGTGAAGTGTCCTAGCTGGTTTTGAACTCAGGTCCTCCTGACTCCAGGGCCAGTGCTCTACTCACTGCACCACCTAGGTGCTCTACAGGCTTTCTTCTTGAAATAAGTAATCATATAGCCTTTAAATTTTGTTTAGCTTGGGGTCTTTGCTTCCATTAGATAAATGGAAACCTATGAGCTAATAGGCAGGCAAAAAGTAGGGCTGGATATGCTATAAATTGAGACAATTTTACTTCTTTTGTAGAATAAAAAAACCCAAATGCAGTGTTTTACCTTGGATGCCCCTGCTGCACCCTCTTCCCCAAACAGAATCACAATTACAGAAATTTCAAAAATAGGTATGTCTTTCCTCTCCCTTCTAATGAGAAATAAGACGCAAAATAAGCAAATGTTTCCACAAAGTGCTAATGATTTGTTTTCTATAAAGATTTCGATTGCCCACAGCAGCTCCCCCTTCTTTAGAAAACCACTAACATATCATTTTGATTTCCCCAAATACTTTAACGACCAATCCAATCTTCTCCTCCTTCTACTGTAACTTTACTTAGTTTTATGAGAGCACAGAAAATGACTAAAATAGTTGGGTAGTTCAGAAACATTTCTGTGCAGCTGTGACTGCAGAAGAGGACAATAAGAGGTTAAAAAAAAGGAAAAAAGAGAAAAGAAACAAACAAACCCTCTAGCAGCATTCTCAGCTTATTAGAAAGCTGACTATTGTTCAAAGAACCCAGTGTTTAAGTGATGGCTCTTGGATGAGAGTTTTAAAAAAAATATCTAGGGTCTTTTATCCCTATCTGTTTTAATGCAGCTATTCATGAATGCTCTTGCCAAGAGCCATAGAAAAATCCTCCATATGTTTTCTCCAATCCTGGCTAAGAAGTAGAAAAGCTAACATCAAAGTATGAACTTTGGAACTCGAAGAACTGAGACAACCTGAACTCCACATTCTTTAAAGTCTCCAAATATTCTGTCTTCTTATTAAAAAAAAGATTATGAAAAAATCTAAATAGTATGTATGAATAACAGATGAAAATAAACATCCCTCTCAGCCTCGTGAGTCTATAATAAATATGGATCTGCAAACTGTTGTAAGGAGTTCAGCAAACCAGGATCCATTACTCCAAGAGCAGATGCTGTGTGGTAGCAAGCCAACTTTCTGCACGTATGTTAGCAATGGAGCACCTTGAGTGTCCCCCGCTATGCCCCCAGACACTTACTGTGAGAATTTAGGTCAGGGAAGGAAAGAGTGAGTCAAATGACTAGTGATTTCCTCTAACTCTACCACTCTGTGGTAGTGCTTCATCCAGAAAATTGGGAGACAAAATCATTGTTCTTATGGTGTAGTAGAAATGATGCTGGATTTGAAGTCAGAAGACCAAGGTTCAAATCTTAACTCTACCACTTATTATGTGTGTAATCCTGGGCAATGATTGAATTTCTGAGAGTCTCAGATTCCTCATCTGTAAAAGAGGGAATTGGACCAGACAACTGCTAAGCTTGCTTCTAGCTCTAAATCCTATGGGTGTGAATCTTGGCAACTCAGAATGACCTACCAACATGAACATCCTGAAGACTGCCTCTAGGGCAAAGCTAAGTAGGCCCCTCAACTGAGGCCAAAGACCAAAGCAAAAATTGCAAATAAGCAAACATTGGTGTAATGGTAAAAAATCTGTTGGCGCGTCCAAGAGCATCCCATGTATAGGAGAACACCGTTGTCTATTCCAAAGGCAGGGCTGTTAGTGCTGGAACCTAGGCCTGAAAATAAGGCAAACAGAAGCATCCCAGATAGAGTGAGATCTGCTTCTCAACTATGATTGTGGATGTGCTCTTCTATTACATGTTTAATGATGATGGGCAAAGAGCATGAGGAAAATAACACATTTCTGAATGGGAAAGATACCACTAACTAAATGAAAAACAAACAGATAGGAAGCAGACCACATCCATTAGCTATAGAGCTAGGGAAATTTGAGTTGGCTGCAAAAGGTAGAATCCTATGAGAATAATTAACATTTCTATAGCATTTTAGGGTTAATAAAACATTTTTGTCACAATGATTCCCCAAGGTGCTTAGTGAAGTATCATCATTTCATTTTACAAATGAGGAAACTGAGGCTGAGAGATGAAATGATTTGGGCTCCACTCAAGCCAGAATTTGAACCTATGTCTCTTGACTACAGATCCAGTATTCTATAACATGGATTGTCTTATGAAAAGGGATTGGACTGAGCTTGTCAAAAAATACAAGGATAGAAAGAGATCTAGAGAAGGGCTCTAGTTAGCTTCCTGCCTTCTGGTAGGATCGCATTTAAATTATCCCAGATGAATCAGAAATTAATAAATTTGTTGTAACAAAAATTGGTATTTACAATGTTACAGCTTCATTAAGACAGAAGAAAACTTACCTTTTCCACAGCAAATGTTCGAATTACATATTCTGCCAGAAGTTCTGTTTCTATTAGGGTAACTTTAATGTCTTTGTATATCTCTGTGTCATCTGGCCAGTATTTGCAGCATTTGACCTTTTGGAAACAGAAAGAAAATTAAGGGGACTTTTTTGGGAGAGGTTGTATATTTTTTTTGGTTGAGTCTGTAAACAAGCCCTACATAGTTCACTATGATTTATAGGATGAATTTCCATCACATACACATAGCTGAACCACATACTCTAGGACATGGTCCATTTGTTTCCATCACCTGTACTTCTTTTCTCCCTTAAAAACTAGTAATCTGAATTACAAAAGGGGCAAGGCTCAGGAAAATTACCTAGGTTTAAGAAAAGTGTGTTTATATCAAATATAGCCAAATTATAATAACCATTCATTTTCTGTTCTTTCTTTGTTAGGGAAAATCGGCCAGGGAAAATCTACTCTAAGAAGATGTTTGCAATATTTTAGCTTCCCTGAATACCGTGTGTGCCTCCTACTTTCAAAAGTGTCTGGATATTTTTAATTTTATAAAATCATATATTGAAGACCACAGGTGTTTTATTTTGGGGGAGGAAATACCTACAGAATTTTTCCAAGGTAGAACTATAGCTATACCTCATTCTAAGCAAACAGAATTTCCTAACTGATAAAGCAGGTAACAAATTCATTCTTTCTAATCTGAATGTACTATAAAAAACTTTCATTTTGTATCTCATCTGTCAGTTGGCATCTCCTATCAAAAGTGTACTATTGCAGTCCCGGTCTGTCAGACATTGTAAAGCCAAAGAAAAAAAGATGGGAATAAAGTTACAATATTGGAATCAAAGGATTTCTAAGTCTAGGAGTCTGGCTAATAGTGGAGGGACAATCTCGTACTAGGGAAAATGCTCCAAAGGAAAATGGCCACCATCTTAGCTACTTCCTCACCAAAGCTTTCTAGCACTTTGCTCCATTAGAGTAATGTTGTCTTATGCAAAAGGCAAGGTACTGCAAATCAGAAGATGCAGGTTTTGATTTAACACTTGGATGACTCTGGACAAGGTGCCTAGAACCTATCTGAGCTATCTGACTACTCACATGGCTGAGATGAGATGGGAATCATCAATTCTATTCCAGTGAGATGGTGGACCACTAGTCCTTATCATTTGTTCTGCCAACGCATCCTAAGGTCCTCCAGGCCTTACAAACTGTCCGGCCTCTACATCCTTCTGACCTCTGGCACTATCATTTGGTCTATTTGTGAAGAGTCAGTACCCTTTGGCCTTTCCAACTTTCTTTTGTGTGTGTTTTTCCTTCAAATAGAGTATGAGTTTCTTCTGCTTTTTCTATTTGTACCCATAGCATTTAGCACAATGCTTGACACAAGTGCTTAGTTAATGTGCATGCATGCATGCATGCATGTATGCATGTATCCATCCATCCATCCATCCTCTGGACCTCAGTTACCTAGCTACCTGCAAAATGAGGGGGTTGAACTAGATGACCTTAAAGATTCCTTCCAACTTTAAAAGATGAAGACTAATATTAATGATATTGTTCTGCCTTCTTCCCCTCCTCATCTTCCATTCACCTCCTCCTCTGATGCTTCTCTGAATTTGTGGTGGACATTAATGGAGAAAGAGGAATAGCATTTCAGACATTTACTTTGTAACCAACTTTGCTGAAACCAAGTGATGGATGTCTACAACTACTGAGCATATCCTAGCAGTAAACAGACCATGCCCTTACTATGTAAGATGGTATCATGTCTAAGATCAATTCTTCCAAAATATTTTCGAATGATGATGATTTTATGGAACTTGACTAGATTTTATCCTTTACTGGGTGGCCTGGGTTTTACCCTTTGATGACACTGAGTCTGGGCATGGTAAATAGCAGAAAAAGGAAAAAAATGTATGTATATATGTATATGTGTATATACGTATATATGATATATGGCTCTTTTATGTTCATATACAGATATTCTTCTTTCAAATCAAATGCCTTTTTCTGGGTAAATATGCCATGCAGAAAATTCAAGAACCATTTTAAAACTACAAGAAAATTAAAAATCCAAACAATTCTGTCATATATTTTATGATACCTGCTGAGTTCTTCCTTCTCCCAAATAAGCATCTGACTCTGGATGCACTTGCTCACATCTTTTAAAACAAACTAAGTCAAAATAAATAAATGAATAAATAAACAAAGCCAACCCCACGACTTTTAAAGTAAATATTGCATGTAAAAATTTCTTAAAACTTTGCAGTCACAAAAATAGAAGACCTCAGCAACACTGTAAAGGCTTACTTTTCATCTAGGTAGCTGCTCTTCTTGACACTGTGAAGCCCAGGTACTTTGTGCAAACCCTTGTTTCATTTGCACTAATCCTCCCAGACAGTTCTGCCTCACCCAGTTTTGTGAATACATAACATCTTCCTGCCTGCCTATATTGCCACCTGCACCCCAGGAGCAGCACAGCTTCCTGATAGCAGACCCAGGCATCTTGGCACACCCATTAACTTTCTTTTTCTGCTCATTACTCTACGCCCTCCTTCTGTGGAATCTTATCCATACAAACGTGCCCAAAGCACGTAGGAAACAGGAAGCAGCTGTAGTCCTGGACCCTGTTGAGGCACAGCTACCGATCACAAAGTGTTTCTAACATTAGCTTGGCTCCTTTCAGACAGGTGCCTGACATTCTCAAAGCCAATCAGTTTAACTGAGTGAACAGCAACAAAAAGAAAAAGAGGAAACCTAGATTTCTCTGTACTGCTTGGCTCTGAAGGGAAACACACATGCGTTTCTAACTTGGTGCTGTTTGGATCTCTTAGGTTAGACTATAATTAAGGAATAGTAGGCATTTTAGCTGCTGCTTTGCAGAATGTGTTTCCAGAAAGCCTGGCCACCCTCCCTACTACAGGAGCATCTGCTTGGGCAGGCAGAAGAATGCTAGACTGACCATCTCCCAGAATAACTCGCAAAGATTTCGTCATGTCTGTTTTTAGCCCCTGAACAAGCTTTTTAAAAAAGAGCTGTTCCTTTCCAATGTCTTTTCAGTTTGTTGAACCTGTGTCAAATGATTATTTTTCTCTTAAGAAAAGAGATAAACTAATATACACAACTTGCAAGTCTTATACATTAAAGAACAACTGAATATAAGAAGAAGGATTTTTTTCCTCCTTTGAAGTTAAACCTACTAGCCACACACCTTTCTGGGCAACAAAAAACAAAGAAGCTTGCTCCTTGGTCGGTCAGTCAATAAACATTTGTTAAGCACCTACTATGTGCCAAGTACTGTGTGGTAAGCACTGGGGATACAAAAGGGGGAAAGGCAGTCCCTGTCCTCAGGAAGCTCAGAGACAACAAACAAACAAACACTGTATGTACAAACAAACTACATACAGGATAAATAGGAAATAATTAAGAGACTGAATACTCTAGAATTAAGAGGGGTTGGTAGAAAGCTTCCTGTAGAAGATGGGATTTTTGTTTGGAATTAAGGGAAGCCAGGGAAGGCAGTGGTGGAGATGAGGAGGGAGCTTGACTTCTTTCTTTTGCTCTTTGATTTTGCCAGGTCAAACTGTTACTTCTAGTCATGTTCTAACTATGCGGCAACCTGAGAGGTGGTGACTTTTATGTACATGTTGTTAATCACAAAAAAATGTACAGACTCTGGCCGCAGAAAAACATGGTGGACCCAGTGAACAGGAACATCTAATTGCTATAATGTGTTTTCCTCTTTATGGTGCTTAAATGAGTCAACATACTGATGGAATCAAATATTTACTAAACATCTACTATATGCATAGCATTATGTTAGGAATGAGAAATAAAAGATGTGGTCCCTGACTCCAACAGTGTTCTGAAACATCTCGGAAGGGCTAAGACTAACATATATGAAACCAATGTTGAATGAGAAGAGTATTGAATTAGTGAATTGGATGAATTAGTGTGGGAAGATTTCATAGAAACATCTTGAGGGGAAGGACTGTTTTGAGATTTTTGTGTGTCTTTGTAACCTCAGTGCTTTATGTAGTGCCTGGCGTGCGTTATTTGGTCATTTCAGTCATGTCTGACTCTTCCTGATCCTACATGGGGTTTTCTTGGTAAAGATACTGGAGTGGTTTGCCATTTCCTCCTCCAGCTCATTTTACAGATGAGGAAATCGAGGCAAACAGGGTTAAGTGACTTGCCCAGGATTAAACAGCTAGTAAGTATCTAAGGGTGGATTTGAACTAAGGTCTTCCCGACTGCATGCTCAGGGTTCTATATACCATCTACTATATTCAACATTTTATCCACCTAGCTGCTCAGAGTACATAGTAGGACCTTAACAAAGGACCCTTCCTTTTACCTTCCTCCCCTGATCATAGGTTTTTTGCTATATTCTTATTGTTAGAGATGTTCACGGAGGAAGTAGAAACTGAATCATGCTTTGCAGAATGTAGAAAGAGTATTCTAGGCCAGTGATCTGCAAATGTTTTTCAATGCATACCCCTTCCCTGAACTGAAAATCTTATAAGTACACACCCAAATATATCAATATTTTTTTATTTATAAATTATATATGTACACTACTATATTTATTAAAAATTCAATGCATTGTTGCCACAACTCATGTGTACTGGGGGTTACAGCATCTATGAAACTGGAAGGAAGATAACTTACATAATCCTCTGATTTTAATTGAGGTTAAGTGACTTCCCTAAGGTCACATGGGTATTATGTAGCACAGCTGGGATGTGAACATGTACTACTATACTATTGTCAATCAATCATTTAACTACTATGTGCCAGGTACTGTGCTAAGCGTGCTACAAAAGGAGATACAAAATAAGAAGAAAGACAGTCCCTGCCGTCATGGACCTTACAATCTAATGGGGGAGAAAACATGCAAATAAATATATACAAACAAGCTATATACAGGATAAATAGGAAACAGTTAACAGAGGGAAGGCACTAGAATTAAGAAGGGCTGGGATAGGTTTCCTGTTGGGACTTAAGGGAAGCCAGTAGGTGGAGTGGAAAAGGGAGAACATTCCAGGCATAGGGGACAGTCAGAGAAAAGGCCCAGAACTGAGAGACAGAGTGTCTTGTTTGTGGAACAGCCAGGAAGCCACGGGGTCGCTGGATCAAAGAGTACACTTTGGGGAGTAAGGTGTAGGAAGAATGGAAAGGTAAGAGGAGTCTGGCTTATGAAGGGCTTTGAATGATAAACAGAGCATTTTGCTTTTGATCCTGGAGACAATAGGGAGACACTGGAGTTTACTGAGTTAGGGGAGAGATTGTTGGGCCTGTGCTTTAGGAAAGTCACTTTGGTGGCTGAAAGGAGGATGGATTGGAGAGGCGAGAGAGACAGAGAGATAGAGAGACTTGAGGTAGGCAGACCCACCAGCAGCTATTGCAACAGCCCAGGCCTGGAGTGATGAGGGCCTGCACTAGAGTGGTGGCAGCCTCAGAGGAGAGAAGGCAATAGACTGGATGTGGGGGTGGGGTGACAGAGAGTGAGGAATCCAGGATGACTCCTAGGTTGGGAGCCTGAGGGACCAGGAGGATGATGTTACTCTCAACAGTAATAGAGACAATATTCAATGACAGCGATATTGTTGGAGGAGTAACCATGAATGACTAAGCTATTTTGAGCAATATGAACATTCAAATAAACTACCAAGGACCTTTGAAGGAAAATGCTATCCATCTCCAGAGAAAGAATTAATATATAGAAGGATGTATTATATGGTTTCACACACACACATACACACATATGTATATATCTGTGTCAAATGCTGTCTTTCTCTAGTGAAGGGTTGGGAAGGAAGGAGAGATAAAGAGAGAGAGCTTAGAAGTCAAAATGTAACAAAAATGAATACAATTTTAAAAACCTAAAAAATTCCCAGTAACAGGGAAGGTAGGAGGGGGAAGGTTTAGGGGGAAAGACAATGAGTTCTGTTTTGGACATGTTTAGTTTACTACTGGACATACAGTATGATGTACATTATAAAACTTTTACAACTGTAGAAATTAAAGAAGGATTAAATAAAAATGTGTAAGGCACTATGTTAGATACTGGCCTGAAAGACTCACCTGACCCTAATCAGCACTTCCACTGGCTTGTCAAGTATCTGAAATTCTTATAATTAGATCCTCCTCCTCCTCTTATCCATTAAATATAGTCCTCCCTCAGGGCTCTGTTTGAGGCCCTCTTCTCCAATCTCTATATTTTTCTGTTTGGAGATTTCATCAGCAACCATGAATCCAACAATCACCTCTATCCCGATGAGACCTCTCGTCACATATTACCAACTTCCTACTAGGCATCCCCACCAAGATGTCCCCTTGGATACTTCAAATAAACACATCCAAGACAGAACTAATTTTACTTCACCCCAAACCCAACCTTCCTTTAAACTTTTCCATTTCTGTTGGCAGCCCCAGGATCTTCCTAGTCACTGAGATTCATAACCTTTGGGACCACCTTTGACTCTCCTCTTTCCCTCAATGTTCCTCCATATACAATCAACTGCTAAGTTTTGCTGATTCTGCCTCCATGGTATATCTCACATCCATTCCCTTCTCTGCTCTGACACAGCCTTCACTCTCAGTTCAGGTCCCCAACACTTCTTACTTGGACCATTACTGTAATCTCCTAATTGACTTCTCTGTCTCCATCTGTTCTCTCAAATCCATCCTCCATACTGCTGCACAACTGCCCTACAAAAGACCTATGTCACACCATTCACAAAAAAATCTCAAATACTTCCCTTTTGCTTTTAGAATATAAAATCCTCAACTGGGACATTTAAATCCTTTTATAATCTAGATCCCACTCAACTTTCCAGTATTATCTCATACCACTCTCCTTCACATACTTTTGATTCCAGGCAAACTAGACAACTAGCTAATGCCCCTATGTAATATTCCATCTCCTGCCCCCACACCTTTGCACACATGTTCCCCATGTCTGGGAAGCACGCCCTCCTCATTTATACCGAACAGAATACCTCAAGTCCTTTAAAACACAAAATTCCAGGTGTCACTGTATATATGAGGCCTCACTGATTAGTAGCACTCCCTCCTCCCTATTGAAATCAATTTGTATATACTTACTATTAATTTATGTACATGATCTTAGCACAGTGCCTGGTACATAGTAGGTACTTAATAAATGTTAATTGATTTATTTTTATTGATTGATCTGTTCTAGAATATATGCTCCCTGAGGGCAATATTTTTGTCTTTGTGTAGGAGGGATATTCTAAATAGCCATCTCAATAACAATAATTAATAGAAAGATAGGAAGTTTTAAATGTGTAAACAATATGGTTTACAACCTATGGAGAGTTGGGAAAATAGCCCCAGAGAGGGGACTATATTTGTATTCCCAGCGTCTTCACCATAAGAGATACTTAAGACTTATTAAAAGCTTGGCTGTGAAGAAGAGAGATGAAAAGATGCCTCTCTCCCCATTCTTTCGCAGAGGTGGAATGGTCCAACAGTAAGGAACACCCCATTTTTGTAAGATTTTTTTCATCATATCATCAATGCTGTTCACTTATTTTTCTCTGTTTTTTTTCTTTAAAAAAATTCTTTGATATCAGGGATGGCCATCTGGGAGGGAATGATACAGAGGGAGTGGGATACAAAGGAAAATCGAGGGAGTATAAAAATAAAGAAAATCAACAAAATTTATTTCAAAAAGAAATGCTTGCTAAACTTAATGAAGATAGTCTGTCCAGGGCACTTTAAAATATCACCAGGAAAAGACAATATACCTATTTTATCATATCAGTTTATTACTTCTGCAGAAGAGAAGCATTCTAAAGGGGAGAAAAAGCCTAGAAGAGAAAGTATTATTGCAGAGGGCAGACAGTGAAGTATGGGAGGAGAAGTACTAAAAACAAGTGGGGAGACAGTGAATAACAGAAGTTCAGAAAGGAAAGAAATGAAATTGGTTAAGCCCCTTCATTTTACAGATGAAGCCATTAGGCTCAGAGAGGAAGCAGGTATAGAAGAAAGGCAAATCGGTTAATTTTTATTGACCTCAGTTTCCCCATCTAAAATGAAAAGGCTGGATATGATGATGGCCTCTATGGTCCCTTCCAGCTCCTGATCTACGATTCTACGATCCTGCAACGTGCCCAAGGTGATATACCTAGTTAGTGATAGGCCCAGAACTAGAAGCACTTTCTTCTACTTTATACTGCCTTTTTTGCCACTCACAAGAGAAGAACTTTACCTACATTTCCCAAAATTGGACTAGTGTTGGTCCTGCTCAAAGGAACAGATACCAAGATGAGGAAAGGTTTTTCCATCTCAAAATCTCTCATTTATCCAGTGATCGGGACCAGAAAGAAAAGAAAAGAAAAAAGCATCATATGATTTTTTTTCCCTCTTTCTCTCAACTGGAAGGATGAGTGTGAGAGTTCTTTAGAACATAGCCTCAATGTTTACAGCATCACTATTCTTGGAAGCGGATAGGTAGAAAGTACAATTGGATTTTTGTGAAAAGTTCTGTCTAAGAACAAAAGTGGGGGAGGCGATGGATTTGTTTCCTGAGGAATGAACAACTGAAATGACTGAGGGTTGGTTGTGGCCAGAGGAGGCATTATAGTGCTTGGTAATAAAACATAACCTTAAAAGGAGAGAATGGAAGTAAGAAGATAACAGTATCGGAATTATCAGCAAATTTTCAATGGATTCATCTTTTAGGAGAGAAAAGCATGCAGACATTGACCCCAGTTCTATTTATAATCATCAACAGACCCTGCTGAGTATGGCTTTGATGGAGATACTGAACAGCAGGGAGCAAAAACACTACAGAAAGCACTGGTACTCTGGGGCTGTAGCCAACAACAGTTTCCACCCAGGCTTCCAAGACAACCTTATTCAATGCTATTCTGTATCCAAACTCCATTTTCTTGCAGAACCCTATCAGGTCCAAAACACTCCTCATTTAAACTCAAGAACACAGAGTGCTCTGGTCCTATTTGGTTTTGGGATCACCTTCAGGAAACACCTCTGGGATTTCTTGGAAAGTAGCTGTCTAAATTCACCTACCACCCTTTGCTGAGCCAGGAACTTTCTGCTGCCTTTATGGTTTGGCTGCAAGAAAAAGCCACTATAAACCTTATATAACTTGGCCTTTCTCTCCTTTAATATCATGCCTTCTGAAGGACAGAGTCTTTTTATCCTACTAGTAAGCCTTCTTATCCTCCATCCCCTTTCCTACCTTGCATGATATTTACTTTGCTAAATAGACACATAGAACTAGAAAACAATCATTTCACGATATTGCGCCTCCTCCACACCCACTGCCTCGTGACCCATAAGTAATTATGATCTGTGACTCCTTTAGAATTGACAGACTCTTGCAAATAGTAGGTGTTTAATAAATGTTAGTTGTTGATAATGATGATGTTAGAGACATTTTATGAGCCACACAAGAAAACAGCCTTGTTACCATATAATCATGCTTTGTTTTTTACATAAAACTGTACTGTTGAATGTGATCAGAAAGTACAGTTAACTCTGGGCTCCTTCCAAGAAGAGTTTCTAGCCAGGTTTCCAACAAATCCACTTATTCAAAACTATTTGGTTTCAACCTTATTCACCAGACCTGGTTCAAAATACCTTTTGGCTATTTATAAAATTTAAATCTACCCTCAATTAAGGATTTTTTAAAAAATGCTACACATTCTGAAGGTAATCCCAAAAGAAAAATTGCAAAAATATTTTGAGCAATGGCAACGTTATTCAAATAAACATCAATTCTCCCAGAATGATGACGCTACATTGAATGGGACAATACTAATACTCATGTGGTGGTTGAAATTTTGTTCCACAGGCAGACTCCATCCAAAATGGAACTGTAGGGGAAATGACACTGCAGCAGGGCAGTTAGTTTCATAGCAATAAGGTTATAAATGGAAGACAGTTCACAGGAAGCCAAAATCCAGATCATCAAAGCTTAAAATTTAGTCTTTACTGAGATTTTATATTATAGCCAAGCTGAATGAAGTAGGGCTATGTTGATGACATGATAACAGACTAGTTGACATACCAACTTATAGGGGAGACTCCTGAGATTATACAGCTGGTAACTAGTTAAACAGAAAGTGGGGGAAGGATGTATTACCAAAAGAATGCAAGTTCCTTGAGGGTAGTGACTGTTTAATTTTTGTTTTTGTACCCCTAGCACCTAGTACAATGCTTGGCACACAGTAGGTCCTTAATAAATGTTTGCTGAATGAATGGAGCAAAGAATTTAGTGACATCCTGGAAGGGAACAGAGGCTAACTCTTTTCTCTCCAGAAACCCCCTAACCGTTAGCTCAATGAAATGAAAGACTTTCAAAAGAGATTAAACACTGTTTATTATTATTATTATTATTATTTTGGTAAAGAAAATAGACTGATTACATGAGAGAAGGCAACAATCTATCTCCCTAGAAGAACAGAACAATGGAAAAGTGCTAGCCTCTTGTGCAATAATGCAAAAGAAGGAGGCTAACTGATTAAAGCTGAGATCTGAGGGTTTAAGGACCAACATTCCTGCTTCAATAAACTGGCTCAGTTGAACAACCAATGAGATACTGACAGAATTTGCAGAAATTTGACTAAAAGATATTTTTAACCTTCATTTTTTTTGGTTCTCTTCTATTTACTTTTGTTTTCTAACAGCAGCCTAGATGGACTAATGCACTCTTGATGTCTCTCTCTGTGAAGGACACTGCTATTGACAAGAGCTTGGCCATATAAGGGAACTCTTTGTATTAAGGATTTCATATTTTTCTGTGATTAAATAGTCTAAGTGAGAATTAAGGACAATTGACAAACAGGGCCGAGTTCTGGGGATGTTAGTGGGAATTTGTCTATGGTGGGGTTTGGTCAAACAAAGCTTGATTAAGCTAATTTTATGTGGGCCATGCTAATATTAATTACCCAGCACATTATTACTCCAATTCATAAGCATTAGGGGCCATAGAATCTAGAGGTAGAAAGGATCTTAGAGGTATTTTAGTTTAATATCCTGATTGAGTCCTAGAGAGGTTAAGTGACTTATCATAGTCACACAGGTACTATGGAGAAGAGCTACGATTGGAACTCAGGTCCTCTTACTTAAAATTCAGTGATCTTTTCACTACTTTTCTTCCAGGTTCCTACTATGGTCAGCTCTTCCTCTAGGTCCTCAAGTGTGGCCCTTTGACTGAATCCAAACTTCACATAACAAATCTTTTTATTGGGGGTACACAGGTATAGAACATTGTATACAATGTCAGATTTTTTTCAATATGTTGATTGGTTTTGTTTATTTTATTTTCCTTTCTCAAAAACACATTTGCTATAAGGAACAGCTCTCTAGATGGGGGTGGGGAAAGGAAAGTGTTATAGGGGAAATCCAAATTATAAAAATGACTTTGAAAATATATTTTAAAAAAATCAATTATCTCATGACATTTTTGTGGGCATTTGAAGAGTCAAACTGGTTGCTCCTTTAGTCATTCCAGGCCTCCACTTCAGAGCTAGGGACAATTCCCTTGATTTGTCCAGCTCTAGATTATCTTTGGGCATACCTCAAAGATGCTTTCTAGTTTGATTCTCTGCAGTACTTAAAGGTATGTCTATATGTATTTACCTATGCATCCTGGCAGTTGACCTTCTAAGGTGGGTGGGTATATATTTGCTTTTCATAGGACCTTTGAGTTCTAGATTCTACCTTGGAAAACAAAGCCTATGTGAATGATCTAGAAACATGAAGCTTCAGAAAATAGGAAACTAGGCTACATGAAACTCAATTCTCTTTCATTGCGTATGGTTCACGTTGCTTGGTCAAAATCTAGAGTAGAAAGCCCATGAGACCTAACTTTGGTTACTGATCTAGTAGTCCTTTCAGGCAATCTTTTCTGAACCACCTCGTCAGGAAGTAAATGCTTTTTCATGGTAGGTAATGATGTATGGTGGGGTTGAGTTGAGTCTGGCTCTCCTGTTACCCTAACAAAACCATGCAGGCCTTCCGGGTCTCAGCTTCTGCACCCATTAAATGAAGATAATGACAGTAATATTCTTTTCTTTTTTTCTTTTTGGAGGGGGGAAGGCAGAGCAATTGGGGTTAAGTGACTTGCCCAAGGTCCACGAGCTAGTAAGTGTGTCCAGTGTCTGAGGCCAGATTTGAACTCAGATTCTCCTGACTCCAGGGCCAGCGCTCTCCTCACTAGCTGCCCCGTGACAGTAATCTTCTACATAGGGTTGCCGTATGGAGTGACTAAAAAGAGACACTAAAAAATCTTGGGAAATTATAGTGACAGGAGCAAATTTATTGATTTGCCCAGGTCTTCTCTACCTACCACATAAATTATTCTCCAAAAGGTATTTTTATTAATAATAACACCTCATAATTTATAGAGTGCTTTGCAGTTTCCAAAGTATTCTCAATTTTTTTTGGTTAACCTACCAATATAGATGGACATTTTCTCTGTAATTTACAGTCTTAGAGAATCGCTAGGGGTGCGGGAGGATTAAGTAATAGCTAATAATAATAATGATAACTTTATATAGCGTTTACTATGTCCCAGACACTGCTTAAGTTCTTTACAATCATTTTTTCCTTTGATCCTCAAAACAATATTGAGAGGTAGGTGCTATTATTAGCTACATTTTCAGATGAGGAAATTGAGGCATGCTGAGATTAAGTGACTTGCTCCTGGTCACAAGGCCAGTATGTGTCAGAGGTGGAACTTGAAGCTTGGTCTTCCTGATTCTGGAGCCAACTTATCTTCACGATAACCCTGTGAAGTCGCCAGGTGAAGTATTATTATCCCTGAGCCTCGGAGAACCTAAGTGGCCTACCCAAAGCCACCGCTTAGTAAGTAGTGGGGCTGGGACCTCGGCCTAGCTGCCTTTTACACTAAGCTGCCAGGAAAAGAAAAAAAAAAAAGAAATAAACCCTCCCTCCCTGCTAATCCACTGCCAAATCTGTACTCTCAGCTACAAAATCAGAAGGAAAAAAATGTCTCTCTGGGAGAGAAATCATCTGTATTATCTTTTATCTCAAAAACAAAGGGTTATCCATATGGGAGGTTTCTGTTTGTGTCAGATTAGAAAGCCAAGAACTTATAGAAGTAAAGATAAAGACCCTCAGGATAAGGAGTCTTCATTTTTTCCTTAGTTCTTATATTCCTTCCCAGCAGGAAGGCCTGGTCCCAATTGCCCGTCATAACTCTTTTATAGCTTCTTTCTATTAACTCTTGGAAAATCATCCAATGAACCTCCTCTGTAGTCAACTTTTTAAATCACTTATTATACTCTCCTTTGCAGCCAGTCCTCACTGAACCTCCCCCACCCCTATTCTAGCACCACTTTCTCAGTTTTCAGACATATTTTCCCTGACCAAGGTTCCTTTATTCTGGCAGTTTCTAAGCTTAAAAACCTGGTGCCCAGAGCTGATTTACCTAGGTGTGCCCTTGACAGACGTCACAGAGGCTGATGTTAAGGTTGGAACTCACTGCATGTAGGTGTGTTAAGCTATTTCATATTCTAACTGCCAGGAACCTGGTCCAGTTTCTTAAGGGGTAGGTCTTTGTCCCTCTTTTGGCTTGTTGCACAATAAATCATACGACAGTTTCAAAGAAGAAACTCTGAGCCAGGACCTTTTTCTAGGTGACTTTTGGTTTTCTGTGATCCCAGAGAGCAAATTGCCTTATCTTCAATATTATCTAATAGAATGTAGAAGCCAGAAAGGGTCAATGAGGCCATCCTCTCTGTTTTAATTCATATTTAGGACGATTTGGAATATTCAAGTTCCATACAAGGAAACCCAAAGCACATAACAAGACAGTAAATGTATGCCAGCTGCGTTGCAGATACTCAGAAAATGAAGGGGCAGTCAAGAAGGATGGACCCAGGTCAGACAACGGGGATCCTGGATAGAGTTAGGTGCTCCCTTGGGACCCACAGGGAATGAGGCACCTTCTTCCAAAGGAGTAAAGTCTGGTGGTTTTTTGTTGTTATTGCTTTTAAATAGGGTTCTTATCTGGGTCTGGCAGGACCATGCTCTGGGCCCAGAGAACCAAGTGCTGATCCACACCAGGCAGGGGAGGGAACCCTCCTGGGGAACTGGTGGCTAGTGGATATTTAAATTCCCTGTATGGGAAAAAAAAGAGGCTTATGGGATGTTATCGTAGGTTTTACTCAGATGGGGTAATGGGTTTTTGAGCTTATAAAAAATAAAAAAGTTGAAAAACAATTGTCTCTGACTAAGGAACTTTCAAATTAGTAGTTGGATAATAACAATAATTATTATGATGGTAATAGTAATGGTAATTAGCATTTATATAGCACTTCAAGGTTCACAAAGTATTTTACATCTATTATCTCATTTGGTCCCTACCACAAGCCTGTATGATAACATTTACAGGGCTTTATTAGCCTTGAAGTGCTCTATACATGCTAGTTAACACCATCACCACCACTATCATCATCATCACCACCATCATCATCATCACCATCATCGTCATCACCATCATCATCATCACCATCACCATCATCATCACCATCATCATCATCACCATCATCATCATCATCACCATCATCATCATCATCACCATCATCATCACTATCATCACCATCATCATCATCATCACCATCATCATCATCATCATCACCATCATCATCATCACCATCATCATCACCATCATCACCATCATCATCATCATCACCATCATCATCATCACCATCATCACCATCATCACCATCACCACCATCACCATCATCATCATCATCACCATCATCACCATCATCATCATCATCACCATCATCACCATCATCATCATCATCATCACCATCACCATCATCACCATCATCATTATCACCATCATCATCATCACCCTTCTGCTAGCTTTTAAGCTCTTTGAGAGCAGAGACCATTGTTTCCATCTTCATATCTCTAATCAAACAGGGGCGGTAACAGGTATCCAAGAAGCTGCACCACAGCCATTTCAGGCTTCGCAAGATTGATCAATCTATTGATAAACAGTTATTAAGCACCTACTATGTGCCACACACTGTGCTAAGTGTTGGGGTTTAGAAAGAGGCAAAAGACAGTCTCTGCGCTCAAGGAGCTTATCATCTAATGGCGAAGAAACAACGTGCAAACAAATGTGTACACGTATAAGAGAAAGCAACATCTGAACTGGTCCTTGAAGAATTTAGTTAGTCAGACAACAATCATTTCTTGAGCTTCCACTATGTGCTAGGGACTGTACCAAATGTTGGGGTCACAAGAAATGCAAAAGGCAGTCCCTGCTCTCCAGTAACTCAGATGGCAATAGGTAGAGAAGGAGAAAAAAGTCTGTTCCAGGTATAGGAGATGGTAAATGCACAGAGGAAGGGGAGGGCAGGGAGCTAGGTGTGATAGAGCTCTGGGCCTGGAGTTAGGAAGACCCGAGTTCGATTTCAGCTTCAGACCCTTGCTAGTCATGTGACTGTGGGCAGGTCATTTAACCTCTCTCTGCCTCAGTTTATTCAACTGTAAAATGGGGATAATAACAGCACCTATTTCCCAGGGTTGTTACGAGGATCAAATGAGATACTCTATGTAGAGCACAGTGCCTGGCACATGGTAGGTACTAGACAAATTCTAGCTATTATTATTAGCATTATTATGATTATTATCTTTTGGGTGATGCATAGGATGCACAAAGGGTACTACCATGACATAAAGCTGGAAATATAAATTGGAGCCAGATTGCAGTTGTCCTTGAATGTCTGGCTACAGGGGGTTCTTGTTTTGTTCAATGGGCAATGTGGAATCACTCATGGATTTTTGGGTATCATGAAGAATACTTTGGTGGGGAGGATGAAGGATAGATGACAGGAGAGGACGTGAAGCCTGAAGACAGCTGGATGGAGAGCTGCAAGAGGTCAGCCAGTAAATGATTAGCATCATATAGGACAGTAGTCATGAAAGCCTAACAAGGTGGAGGGCTGCACTTGAGGACCTAGAGGGCCACATGGGGCCTCAAGGCCACAGGCTCCCCACCTCTGGCACAGGTTCACATATTTTAGAGTTGGAAGGAGCCTTAGAGATTATTGAGTCCAGTCCTCTCACATTATAGAGGATGAAAGGGAGACCCAGAGAGGAAAGTGACTTATCTAAGTTCACAAAAGTAAGTAGCTGAATGAGGATTCAAACGCAAATCCTCAAATTCCAAATCCAGCACTTTCCACTAGGTTGTCATTGGTGAGAAGGAAAAGAAGGGGATGAATGTAAGGCATGAGAGATAACTCAATTGTTCCTAGTCTGGGTAACTTGGGAGAAGGGTGTCATCTAAAGGAATATAGAAGTTAAGGTTAAATGCCTATCGTGTACAAGGCATCTCACCTCTTTGGGCCTCAATTTCCTCATCTGTAAAAATGGGGGGCAGAGGTAGAGTTGATATTTAAAGTCAACTTTTCTAATCCTAACACACCGTGATTCTATCTAGTCTGGGATTCACATATAAAATTTGTAGCAGAGACAGACCTAGAATCCAGGTCTCTTGACTGTCAAACTAAGGTTCCTTCAACTGACACCATTATTATTAAAACACTGCTTTAATTTCTCTTTTAATTAAGGCACCAAGATACCAGATTTCTTGTTTCCTTGCTGGATCATAAATCTATTGAGTGGTTTATTTTTTTTTTTACTAGTTTGGCCCTTTCTTCCTGAGTCTCATCAAGAAACAATGCCAGCAGTTCTTAACCTTTTTAGTGTCATGGACCCCGTTGGCAGTCTGGTGAAACCAACTATATTGAAATGCAGTTATCAAAATATAAAAAAAACAAGTTTCATGGAGCCCAGGTTAAGAAACCCTGATCTATGCCCATCTGTTCAGCTGTCTAACATCAGCCTTTAGGGTAAAGGAAAGAAAAGAATTGAGGCTAGCAGATTAGGAAAGAGAGAGTAAAGTTGGCTTGCAACAAGGAGCATAACTAATGAGTTTGTCCATGAAGTAATTATTAAAGGACAGCACATACCTACCATTTAAGAGGTGGAGAAAAATATTTTCAAATGTTCATATGGGCAGAAGAGAAATAGAGGACTATTGTAGCTTTGAGACCATCACATATTGCATCCAATTACAGTGCCAACAAACTACAGATGTACACTGCATGAGCAGGTAAAAGTGTGATTGGGGGTGTGATAAAAGCTCTCAGTCTATAATGCATTCATCCCAAGGTACACTTGTCCATCTGCCACACATTTGGTCCATCCCTCCCTCTCCCCAAAGCCTTATCAACCCCAGAGCAGGTGACCAACTGCATAAACCCCAAAGACCATCGCACAGGGTACAAGTTAAGGGAAACGAGGAGGGCCAACAGGGGAGCCCCAGCTCAGACTACAGAATGCAGGGAAGTACAGAGCAGGAACAGAAATGGATGATAATGAGGGGCTTGCCTGGGCCAGCTTCATTGTTTAAAAAGCTGCAAGAGTGTTTCGCTGCAGGCAAGTGACAAGCTTGAAGTGGTGGCCATGAAGAGAGACACAGAGGCACACTCCGCTTCCTGGTTCGGCAGGAGAATGCTAAAGAGCTGATCTGCACACTGAGCAGAGAAGCCGGGCAGCCCAGGAGAGTGCATTCTGAAAGAGACACTTTCTTATTCAGACCTTCAAACTTGCTTTGATCCCGCAATATCCTGCTCCTATGACAATATCGGAGATGGCTGTTTTTAAAGCCCGGGATGACTTAT
The DNA here is from genome assembly GCF_011100635.1 of Trichosurus vulpecula. Taxonomy (NCBI): domain Eukaryota; kingdom Metazoa; phylum Chordata; class Mammalia; order Diprotodontia; family Phalangeridae; genus Trichosurus; species Trichosurus vulpecula. Next base: position 230,591,489 of record NC_050573.1, read on the forward strand.
AGCCAGTGCAGAATTGTTTCAGAAATCCTAATTTACAATTCATATAGATTAGAGCCAAAATGCCATTTAAAAAAGGGACTTGTGGTTTAAGTCAAACTATATTGAGATAAATGCTAAAGAATGAATCAGGTTAGTTAACTGGGTGGGGGGGGGGAGTGCAGGGAGAAGGAGGGGAAGGGGAGGGGAAGGGAGGGAGAGGAAGAAAAGGAGAGGAAGGAAGAGGGAGAGGAACATAGAGGGAAGGAGAGGGGGAGGGGATGGAAGGGAGAGGGAAAGAAAGGGAGAGAAAAAGGGAGGGAGAAGAAGAGAAAGAGAGAGGAAGAGAGAGGGAGAGAGAGGGAGGGAGAGGGAGAAAAGAGAGAGGGAGAGGAAGAGCGAGGGAAGGAGAGGGGGAGGGGAGGGGGATGGAGGGAAAAAGGAAAGAGAGGGAGAAAGCAAGGGGAGCCAAGAGAAAAAGGGAGAGAGAGAGGATGAAGAAGAGGGAGGGAGGGAGAGGGAGAAAAGAGAGAGGGAGAACAGAGGGAGAGTGTGCATATCAGAGGGCCTACATCTCCAGAATTAAAGAAAACAGGAACCCTGTGATTTCATTTATCTTTAGTGTGTTTGTGTGTGTATACATATATACATACATATATATATATATATATATATATACATATCAGATTGTTCTTTTCATAGTTTTTTAAAAAAATACTCAAGTCCTCTGCGCACTTTATCTTCAATCAGAATGAGCCTTGCAATTATAGAGGAGGTACAAAAAATCAAAAGTATAGAGACTGGGGTTAGAAGTGCACCCTATCTTTCACTGCTGTTGTATGCATTCCAAAGGAAGCTCTTCTCAATATCCTCCCAATAACCCTCTCAATAACTCTATGTTAATGTCAGGCAAACCAGGGAAAGAAACAAGTAGGAAGGGAAGCATCTAGTGTATTAAGGATTTTAACAATGACCGTGGCAGTTTGGAGGAGATCTGTCAACCCAGGGAAGTAGCAGGTGGGCTTAAGAAAAGATGTGACTGATTCCATAAACCCCACCGAAAATTCATCCTTATCATGACTTTAGAGTCAAACTTCAAAGAGAAAGTAGAGACAAACAGCCTATGACCATCACAAGGACTAGAATGATATAGACAGAGAACTAGGCCTTAAAATCAGGAAAGCCTGGATTCCAGTCTCCCCCCTGAAGTTTCCTAGCTGACAAGTCACTTAACCTCCAAGTGCCTCAGGCAAGTCCTTAGAACTTGTCTACTAGGTTATACCGTTACTTTATATCTATCTGAGGGAAATCACAGATCCTTGGTGTATTCTTGTGACAATAACAGGTATGCTTATATAACTTTTAAGAGTTAATGAAGCCCTTTATCTACCATGTTGCATTTGGATTTGGAGTCAAATGACTCAATTTGAACTTAGGCTGTGCTACTTAATAACCTTGGGAAGAGAAATGGCAGGGTCAACAAGCATTTATATAATGCCTACTCTGTGCCAGGCAATATGCTAGGTGCTTTACAAATATTATCTTGTATTAATCAGCTTGGTTTTAATGTCTTTTAAGGTCCCTTCAGGTTCTAATGCCTATGATTTGATGCTCACAATAACCTAGTCAACATGTTGCACAAGTCTTAATGATTAATTGATCACCTTAGCCTTGTTTTCCTCATCTGTATGAGGGGGTTTAGACTCAATGACCTGAAAATTCTCTTCAAGTTCTAAATCTTCAATAATATTAGTAATATTTTTCAAAGTAGATGCAATGGATCTCTTAAAAAAGCAAAAGAACAAACAGAAAAATGGGAGACCCTTCATATGAGTTTGACAGTTGAAAGAGACCTTAGATATTTCATAGATGAGGAAACACTGAAGCGAATGGACAGCTCAAGAGCAGAGCTAGCATAGACCATTCTAAGGAAGAACCCTGCCTTATGGTTCCTTCAGAGATCAGAAAAACTGACAACTTTGGTTGTGTTCTCAAATTTTTATAAGTATGGATCCTTGGGCATAGGAAAATTTTAGTAGTATAGTCTACAGCACTGTTATACCCTCGAGTGTGGGAATAACCTGGCCCTAACACCAAAATGTGGTCGTGTTTGTGGAAGCAATTGATCTCTCCCTTATGTATCCCTTATGAGTCAGCCAGGGAAGTGCCTTTGGTGGAATGTCTGGCTACCTTGGTAAAGATTGTGGAATAAGTCTTTGTTGCTATAGAAAAACTCTTTGGAGTACTGAGTCTTTCACATCCCTCTCAAGTCACGTCAAGAAGCATTCATGAAGCACTTACTATTTTCCTGGCACTATAATAAATATTGGGAATACAAATACAAGCAAAAGGAAAGACAGTCCCTGTATCAGGAAGCTTACATTCTAATGGGAAGGGTAAAAAAAACCCTTATATACAATAAGCTGAAATGGAGCTGGTGAGAGCAGGTACTTGCAGGGGCATGCTAGTGAAAATTTCAAGTTAGAAGTGGAGCCCTGGAATGATGGCAAAGCTGGCTTGGGTACTTTCCTTAAACTAGAAGTTCTGGGAAGAATCGGCCAATCAGAGGAAGGGGACAAAGGGGCAGAATGTACTCCTACTGTGAGAAGGCCAGAGGTAGAGTGCATTTCCAGAGTCAGGAGCCTACTTGACTTTGTGGAAGAAGTACGGAGAGTTTGGAGTGGACCCCAGAGAGGAACAAAAACACCATTGTGCCTAGTAGGACATGGTCTTCTGGATATTGAACTGAGAATTGGGTATCTTACACACCTGGGACCTAAGAGTTGAAAACTGGGCAGGAATTGTCACAAAATTACTATAACAGTGGTTACATCCAATTTTCCTATAGTTCTACGTTAATGCCATGATTCTGGTCTCCAACAATGTTGTTAGTGCTAGAAACAATTGGTAATGTTGTCTTATGAGAACCTGATGTATTCTTGGATGTTAATGACTTCCAAGGGATATTGAACCAACATAATTTGTATTTTCACAATTTAGCCATTCATCTCAAGCAACACAGTGCAAAATGACAAACAAATCCTATCAAGTTGTGGAGGATGTGTTAGTATGAAAATGAATTGTCCCTAAATGATGTGAGTCATTAATAGGAGGTTGTATGTGGTAATTAACCCAGGTCACAGAACACCAATATCAAAAATCTGGTTTGTGAAAATCTACTGATATATAGCAATGATTGTTCAAGGGAGGAAATTTTCTGCTAATTGCTGCAAAAATAATTTACCTCCCCCTTTCAAATGTAACATCGATGCCTTAACTGCAGCACCTGAGAATTTGCAATGAGATGTTAATTTGTCAGCTGTTAATCATACTGCACGATGTATTAGGCCGTTTCCCCAAGACATTCTTGGTATTAAGCATTACAAAAATGCGTAATTTATCACAGTTTCCAGTTTATAAACATGAAACTGGCTAATACTGCCTCTTTCCCATTGGTGGGTTATCTGGGAAAAGAAAATGTTGTTTGTTGGCCATGGTACATTTCAGAAGCATTCAGAGCCTTAATCTTTCTTTCTAGGCTGTGGTTTGAAGAGGTGATTCTGGAAATATATATGTGCTGCTTGTCATTTAAAAGTTTTCCTTTTTCTTTTTGTTTCCCTCTTCATGGCAACATCCTGAAAATAATTATAGGCTTAGTCCAACACCACTGGGACTAGGATCACATTCTTAAAAGTATATTTTTGTATTCTCCCATTTTGAGGAAGACAAAGTATCTCTCCTTTCTGTCCCTGGCCCCTACTTCTACTAGCTTCAAAACATTTCATCACCTGTTATAGGAACTGTTCAGAGCAATTGAACAATAATTTTCCTAAATGACTGTGAGACCTCATTTGGATTTTTAATAAACAGTCACATTCTAATGAGGTCTTCATAAAACTGACTAAATATGTTTAGAAATCATTAGCTTAAATTACCAGTGCAAACGTCTCCTTTGGGAGTCCTGCAGATTTGGTTATAAGACTTCTGGCAGATGGATTAGTATAACAACACAACAGAGTTTCTGACTCTCCTCCCAAACAGCTCAAATGTGAGTGGCTGGGTAACAGGCTACTGGATCAAAGCTAAATGTCCCTCCGGTGGGTTCATTAAAGAGAGAAAACAATCACAACACATTCCGGTGCCATTTAAATGCCAGGTGTGCTGTAGTCTGCAGGTGCCAGCGAAACTGACAAGGGTCCCTTACTGGAACACGGGCTTAAAGGGGATGCGTGGTTTTGACAAGAAAGCTTTAGATAATGACAGATACTGGCAGATGTACTGGGGGACCCTGCTGGAGGGGAATGCTAGGACTGTGTCATTCTGCACCAGGTGCCAGCATCAGGGAAGGTCTCACAGTGGCTCCTCCACCTGCAATTAAAGCCTCCTAATGCCTAGTGCTTCAGGGCAACAGAGAGGGAAAGGGGGAGGGGAAGCAAGTTCCTAGAACAGATTTAATGAATATCCAGAAAGCCTGTGTAAACAAAAACATGCCACCTCCCTCATGCCTAATTCATGAAGGACACACATTGTGCAATAGACAAGAAGGTAGCTCCTGCCCTTTAAAACTAAGCCATTGTTAGTGGGTTTTTTTAATTTTGGGGGTGGTGGTGGTTGTTTTTAAACATACGGAACGTGCAGGTCATCTCTCAACAAATTGGCAAACCTAACAATAGGAATAGTGAGGTAAAAATTTTTGGTTTTGCCCTCAGGTAACATGACCTCTTGTCAAAACTCTTAAAAAGTATCTGAATTTCAAGGGCAGGTGCCTGTAAACTCATTATTAATTAAAACTGTCTGGATCTCTCAGGTAAGCACAATCTGAGATACCAGTGGGAACAAGTCTTGAGTAGTTTCCAAACCTAGCCATGTTCCCAGAGCCTAGAAATTGGTGAGACATTTGGAAAGGTTGACTTCTTAATGGTTCACTAGATTTGAAATTATTGAGTTATTTTAAGCTCATGGATTTAAATGTAGACCAGAAGTATTTTTTTTCTTTTCCCCACAGATGCATCTCACTGTATATTGAGAGTTTCCATGGTTATTTGAAATAAGTAGTTGACACCATAAAAATCAAGAAAGAGAGAGACACCAGTGGGACTATATCCAAGGGTCCAATGGAAACAACAGAGAGTGGAGCTTTTTTTTTTTTAGGTCAAATAGCTTATCATGAACTTGGTACCCTGCAAAATGACATATACAAAAAATAGGCAGTTTGTTTTGGGCTGTCTCTGTGTTTATTGCACAAGTCTTCTTTGACATTTCAGCTAAGTGTTATAGTTGTCTTTTACTTTGAGAAGAAGTGTTTTTTTTTGTCATAGGAATGGAATATAACTTGTACCTTCAGTGATGACATGATATATCTAGACTATCAAGGTTAAACTGTTAGTCCATTTAGCAGCAATTACCAACATGCCTCACTATACAGCAAGTCAAAATGCAAAATTCTAATGGTTTCTCCAATGAAGAAATATTAGTATCATAGGACTAAGGACTGTGAGAGAACTGGAGATGATTCACTCAAAGGGATCTCAGCTTTTTGTGTGTCACAGATTCCTTTGGCAGCCTAGGGATGGACCCTTTTCCAAAATAATGTTTTTAAATGCATAAAATAAGACACATCAGATTGCCTTAGAAAGGAACTATAATGAAATACAATCATAAATATATATTTTTTAAAACCAAGTTCACAGATTCCAGGTTAAGAATGCTTGGTCCTAGGTCATCCTTCTCTTTGTACAGATGAAGAAACAGAGAACTAGAAAGATCAACTTGTCCGAGGACACAAAGGAAAACAGCAGCAAAACCAGGAATGAACCTGTTCCTCTGACTTTGAACCCAGTCCTTTTTTCCATACTATTCCTCCTACCTTTACAAAGGGATAATTCATAGTTTTTTTAAATACTGAGCTTCTATGAGTAATTAATTTAAAATATGATTTGACGTACAACTGATTAGAAGCAAAATTCTTACCTACTGTGCTACGTACCTGTACTGAACACATGACTTAATTTCATAGGACAGGCAATTGGTACAGTGGTAAAAGTCCTCTATTAGATCTGGATTTGAATTTCAACTTGGCTTCCTATTACCTATATGAACTGGAATAAGTCACTTAACTGTTCTCTGCCTCAGTTTTCTCATTTGCAAAATGGAAGGGCTGGACCTTTATAAGCTCTAAGGTCTTTTTCAGTCCTTAGTCCTATTACCCTATGTGATAAAAAGGGAAGAAATTAACAGTAATATTTACTAATGCCATTTAGCTGAACAGCTTTATAGCTAAATCAACACATGATAGTCACTGATGCCAAGGAGAAAGTATTCCAAATAGTTACTGCAGCAAACTTTGTTGTCATTATTCAGTTGTTCAGTCCTGTCCAACTCTTTGTGATCCCACGGACAATCCAGGGGGTTTTCTTGGCAAAGATACTGGAGTGTTTTGCCATTTTTTTCTCCAGTGGATTAAGACAAACAGAGGTTAAGTGACTTGCCCAGGGTCACACAGCTAATAAATGTTTGATTCTAGGCCAGGTTTGATTTTAGGCCCAGCACTCTATCAACAGAGCCACTTAGCTGCTTTATAGCAAACTAGTCAAATTTTTGAAAGAGAAGAGAATGCCCTTGCTTTCTTTGCTAATCTTTATTCTTGGCTGAAATGCATAGTTGTTCATGTCCTCAAGCTGTACCTGGGTTCTGAAATTTAAGATCACTGTTCACTTGGCTGGTTCCTTAGTTTGACCCATGGCCCTTTAAAAGTGACAATGAGCAAAGAATATTCTTTCTATGATAACATCTGTTTTTAAGGGGAAAATACCCAGCACCTGCCTCTGAGAAATTAAAAATATAAATCAAAACCACTTTAATTCCCATATAAATCCATGACCTTCTTCCTGGCATAGTAGCTGCTTGCTAATAAGTGCCAACTTTGAGCACATATATATTTCTATGATCATCATTGACTTTGGTGTTGAGATGGGGAAAAACATAAGTAGCTTTTTTACTGATGATATATTGAAAACATTCTTAAATTCACCATTAGAAAACATTGAGCAATAATGGACTCGATTCCCCGCCTAGCTGCAAGAGAATCTATGTTCTCTCCTGTCTTTTGACTTCTCTCCTTTTCTTAGGCAAGATAAGAATTAGCTGACTGTCCATCCACAGTCATACTTTCAACTCCCTGAAAATGATAAGCTAAAGATTCCTCCTATGCTGGACTTTTTGTGTCCTTAGGGCTATATGTGTAAAATAATAATGATAAATACTGTACTGATTTTTGGTACTAGGGAGCTGCCTGAGGTAAGTAGAGGTTACTTGTCTTGCCTAGGATCACACAGCTAGTATGAGAGGCAGAATTTGAGTCCAAGCCCAGTCTTCTTATCTCCTTCTCATAAATACTGAGTGACTTAACATATCCAAAAAAATTCTGGGTGGACCACACTCTATTTTGCTTGGCTCTTATGATTTCCTCTCTTCCTGAAAGAGTGACCCTCCACACTTTCAAAGGGGTATGTCTATCCCTAACATGTACCTATTACAATTCTACTGCCCTGATTCTTATTCTCCTTCTCTTCCTCCTCCTCCTCCTCCTCCTCCTGCTCCTCCTCTTCTTCCTCCTTTTCATTAGTATCACAGGACTTAGAACTGCAAGAGACCTTGGAGATCAGTCACTCAAAGGGATCTCAGCTTTTTGTGTGTCACCGATCCCTTTGGCAGCCTAGGGATGGACCCTTTTCCAAAATAATGGTTTTAAATGCATAAAACAAGACATGTAGGATTACCATAGAAATGAATTATAATGAAATACAGTCATAAAAATATTTTTTAACCACCAAGTTCACAGATTCCAGGTTAAGAACTCGTGGTTCTATTTCAACCTTCTCTTTGTACCAATGAAGAAACTGTGCCTGGGTTCTGAATTTTAAGATCACTATTCACGTGGCTAGCTCCTTAGTCTGACCGGTGGCCCTTTAAAAGTGACAATATGAAATGAATATTCTTTCTATGACATCTGTTTTTAAGGGAGAAATACCCTCCTCCTCCTCCTCCTCCTTCTTCCTCCCCTTGTTTTTCTCCTTCTCCTTCATCAAAAGTTGCACATCTAGCTATATATTATATAATTCTACTGTGAGATTAAAACTGATTTTGAAGCAAGGAAGAATGTACATCTCAGCAAGGTCAGACAGGGCTTCTCCTTTTCTTAATCTTATGACAAAATGTCTTTTTTGGGGGCGGGGTTTGTTCTTTCTCCAAATATCAATTTCTTTTCCACCAGGAAGGAGGTATAAGTGGTAAGTTAGGTGGAACAGTGGATACAGTGCTGGACCTGGAGTTAGGGAGATATGAGTTCAATTCCAGCCTCAGGCACTAACTAGTTGTTTGACTAGGGGGTAATAACAGCACCTACATGCCGGGATCATTGTAAGGACAAAATATAGTAATATTTGTAAAGCACTTTCCAAACCATAAAGCCGTATATAAATAAATGCTAGTTTCAGTGACTTGGGTAATAGGATTTATAAATGGAGGCTAGAAGTAATTTCATATAACTCATTTTACAGATGAGGACACTGATACCCAGAGAAGACCTTGCCTGAGGTCACAAGGTAAGTATAGAGTCAAGATATATCTTGTTTATTTGGAGTTTTAGTAATGTATACCTAACCATTAGCCATGGTAAAATAATACTTTTTTCATTTTTTTTTAACAAGGCAATTTACTTATTTTGAGGCAACTGGGGTTAAGTGACTTGCCCAGGTATATTGTCAGGTATTTGAGGTCAGATTTGAATGCAAGTCCTCCTGATTCCAGGGCTGGCGCTCTATCCGTGTACCACCCAGCTGCCCCAACAAGGTGATTTAAAATGCAGAGGAAAGAATACCGAATTTGGACCTCGGTTTGAATGGAAGTTCTGCTACTTAATACTAAACCCCTTTCTAACCCCCTCAATCCTTTCTAAATTGACACTGAAGAGATTTGTTTAACAAAATTCTGCTTTTTCATTGTTATTGTTGTTAACACGATGTGCTTTCTAGAGAGGTTTCAAAATTAATTCTTAACAGGGGGTTTGTTTAAAGGGGACGGCCCATTTCTTTTTTCTTTTCTCTTCTTTTTTGAACATTTAAACATATTTCGAATACAAAAGAACAGTACAAATTTCACCTACTGACCTTTCCATCTTGGGAGCAGTCTGGTCAGAACATATGACCCTCTTATTGGAATGATTGCTCCCCTTTCTAAATAATTAAATCAATCACGTGTACTGTAATGACATCCCAGAGTTATTGCGAACATCAAATGTGGTACTTGTAAAAAAAACAAACGTATACACACACACACACACACACACACATATATATAAATATATAAATGCTGTTTTTATCACTACTTTTACTATTGTTGTTGTAAATTATTTAAAACCCTTTACAACCTGACTCTAACCTTCCTTTCCATTCTGTATTACATCTTTTCGGAAGTTCTACTGTCCACCCAAACTGGTCTTCTTGCTATTCTTCACATCTAACATTGGATTTGCCGTCTTTATGCCTGGGCATAGATTTTTCCCCATGCCTTCAATTCTTTTCCTTTTCCACTGTCTCTGCTTCTTAGAATTACCAGTTTCCACCTAAGTTCAGCTCAAGTTCCACCTCCTTCATGCGGCCTTTCTCAGCAGCTACTAATTCTTTATTCTCCAAATTATCTTGTATTAAATTTGCCTGTATTTTATATACTTATTTTGCATACATTTACATGTATATGTATTATCTTTCCTTATGGAATGTGAACTTCTTGAATGCAAAAATTGTTTCATCATCCATAGCACCTGGCACCTTGTAAATGCTTATTAAACGCTTAGTGATTAATTGATAATCATGGGTGAAACAGAGAAGGGATCATGGAGCAAGTGGTAAATTAGTTTGGAACTAAAATAGGAGGAAAATTTCAATAGGCAGGGATGGGGGAGGGGATGGATGTGGGGCAGGTGGGAAATCTGTTTCTTCTACTGGGAATGATGTATGCAAAAGCAGAGAGGTGGGGCAAGTTTGGGACACATTCAAGCAGTCTGGCAGAGTACGTAAAGAAACAATAGGTTTTCCCCTTAATGCTAAGCACAGAGACTGACTTACTAGCTATATTTAATTCCCTGGCTCCCTCTTGTAGTGCCCGGGTCAATAGAGCAGACTGACACGCTTGATGAGCTGATGTACAACCACTTATGGTGGTCTTTGTCTACTTCCTTTCCTTTAATTAAACAGATGTGTTCTGTTTAGTGGACTCTAAACTAAAACATCTGGAGTATCACCAAGTTTATCTTCTCACTTTTAAATTTTGTTTGGAAGTACAAGATCAATCCAGGGTTTCCCGTATAAACAAAAATAGCAATCACACACAACAGTACAGATTCCCTCACCAGTGCAGAACCCTGGAAAGCCCCTCAACCCTATTTCACAGGCTCTAAAACTGAGGTATGGGGAAGTGAAGCTATTTGCCTAAGTAAAAGTTCTGTGCTTACCTCCCCATTTTGCCTTCAAATTACAAGGCTTGTTTCCTAGAGTTGGGAAATTCTCCATTACGTTTCTACTGTGGCACACACCCAGGTCTGATACCTAACAATAAACATCTATACTGTACTTAGAGGTGATTTTGTATGCCCAACGTCAGCCAGGCTTTTATATCTTGCATGGTTCTCTTGTCTGTTGCCATCGCAACAAAGGCAAGCAAGCTGTGTTTAAAGATAATTTATAGCCCGATGCAGCAGCTGGAGGAGGAGTTGTAATAGTTTGTATTTTAAGGAGTACATGTGGTACTGTAAATACTTGGCTTATTTATTACTTGATAACATAAACTAAGTAACTGGCAAAGCATTTGGTTATTTCCTTTCGTACAAATCCAACTTACTCTCCCTACTTCCACAAGGTTGGTCACCATGATTATGCTGGCTGTGTTTTCATGCCACACCATTCTCCAGAAATCATATATTGTTTCTTGCATTGGTCCTAAAAGAAAACAGAAAAGAAAAGTTATTTAAAAACAAATTTCTGATACTGAGGATTTAACTTTCTGGGGCCTTAGAGAGAGATCTGTAAATATATATGCTGTATATCTACATACATCCATCTTTGTCATTAGAATAAATGAATAGTACTAAAAAATTCCTCAGCACTAGTTCACAACCTTTTTAAGTGTGAGGAAGACCCCCTTTACATCATCAAAAACGTTGAGAATTCTTATATGTTCAGTACTATTAGTCATCCAAGGACTGAAAAAATACATGACAACACAAAGGTACTATGAATTCAGTCATGCCTTTAAGTGAGTATATATTTTATTAATCACAATGCCTATACACATTTGAAAACTAGTGATGCAGTCTGTTTAGATAGGGCCCCTTCCCATCAGAAGGAGGAGGAGGAATATTATATCAACAACCACAACAACTAGCAATTACGCATGACTTAAGATTTGTAAAGTACATTACATATGACATCTCATTTAATCTACAAAACCCAGTAATGTAAGGACTATGATTATATTCCCATTTTACAGATGAGGAAAATGAGCCTGAAAAGGTTAAGTGTCTTTTTGCAGGGTTATACAGGAAGTATCTGAGGCAGGATTCTAACTCCATCCTTTCCAGCTTCAAGTCCAATACTCTCTCTCCTAGTCACCATTCACAAAACAGGCAAAATCACTGGTATGTCCAAAAGACTTCTACCACTTCTCCATGTTTAGCCTTCTCTGGCCTGCTTATGATTGGTGTATTCAGAGGGAGCTGGAGTCTGTGTTTATTCTAGATTAGTGCGCTTGTAAAAGGCTCTCTTTTGCCCTCAGCATAAAACGCTACAAGTCAAGTGAATAAGCACCCCCTATGTGCCAGGCACTGGAGATACAAAGAAAGATACGAAAACACCAACCCTATTCTCAAAGAGCTCACAGTCTAATGTGTGTGTGACAAACAAACAACTATCCACAAATAAGAAACAGCTAGGATAAATTGGAAATAATCTCACAGGGAAAGCACTAAGATTTAAGGATGAATGGGAAAAGCATTTGGAAAAAGGTAAAACTTTAGTTGAAACTTGAAGGAAGCTGCCAAAGCTAATAGGTAGAGATGAGGAAGGAGAGAGTGGAGAGAATATGTCTGGAGTTGAGAGATTTCTACTTTGCATCTGCTGTCCTGCCTGGTTTCAACTCCAGTAAATAAGATCTTTCCTAGGTTAAAGCTTATCACTTCTAAACTGAATACCATGCTCCTAACTCAGGCCTTGATTGCTTCCACCTCCCTCAGCCTCCTTTTCCCTCTGTTAGGAGGGCTGGTGGGCACAGTACCAAACTCCTCCCAATACCTTCCTTTATAAAGGGCAGGAACTGGACTCTCATATCACTCCATCTTGCACCTGCTGCTCTGCTTGGTCTCAACTCCACAGAACTAAATTCTCCCTGATTTCCTGACCCTCCCTCCTCCACCCCTTTTTTGTGCTGTCTCTCCCTTTTGATGGTAAACTCCTGAAGGGAAGGACTTGTCTTGTTTTTTATTAATTGTATCCCCTAGCTTAGAACAGTGCCTGGTACTCGGTAAATGTTTATTGGATTTATTGGATTGGATTGGACCCTAATTGCATCCCTGGTATCTTAGAGGTAGCCTGCAAGATTCTAGGCAGGGCTAGTGTCCTGTACTAAGGCGCTTGCTGCTTCATGTCTCAGAACCAGAAAAAATATCAATATCCTGGGAAGTGATGAATTGATCAGCTGAATGTATCTTGAAATCCAGGATCAGGCTGGTGGAACTACATACATAAAACATTTGTATATTTACATACATACATGAATGCTATATGCTACATACTATATACATATATGTATACAGGCTATGCATGTATGTATATGGTATGTTTGTTTACATATTTTCATTATATATTCATGAACCCTTTAAAATAGTTCCATAGCTTCAGAGTATCTATCCGAAAAGCATTTTTATCTAAAGTATCATCGACAGAAATACCAGATTTTTCATTTATGGTCAGATTTTCTCATGTCATCAAAACTATTTCCTTTTGATTTAAAAAAAATGCTTCTTAAACTAGTACCATGAAAGAAAGTGATTTCTTCATCATTGAGCTATTTATCTCCACAATACGCAGGAGTGGACTTACCTTTAAAAAATAGGTGACATTACTTTTCTAGCTAATAATTGTCTGATATTCTAGGGAAATGGTACATAAAATGAAAGGTGCCTCTATAGAACAAATGGCCTTTTCTTCTTTTGGAAATTTTTCTTATTCTGTGCTCTCTGTTAAATTAGTCTAATTTACAAGCTCTACTTTCTAAGTGAGCAAGAAGTTATAGTTTTGAACTGGACTGCTGTACTTCATTTCAGAAACAATCACATTTGAGCACAGATTCAGGACAGGGCCTTAGGAAATCATCTAATCTACAGGTGTCAAAAATACCACCCACAGAGCCTGCAATACTCCTAAGTGTGAAGCCTAAACAAGATTAAAATGTAATTTGGAAATATTTAACAAAATAATTTAAAACAAAATAAAATATAAATAATGTTAATATGTAGTTTTCTTAGTCAATATGCATCCACAGGGATCTCTATGTATGGTTTATTGGGCCCCCCTCCATTTCTATTTGATTTTGACATCACTGATCTAGCACCAAAAAACTGAAGCCCAAATGAAAGTGATTCCCCCAAGGTAATATATGTAGTAAGTAGCAAAGCCTAGATTTTAGCCTAGGGATTCTGACTTAAAATCCAGCACCTTTCCCACTCTAGTATGCTGCCTTATATAGACAAGTTTTACTTTAAATTGCCTTACTCACAACATTTCTGTAAGTCAGGCAGTTCAAGCGTTATTAATTCCACTTTCCATATGAGGAAACTATAGTACAGAGAGAAGATGTCCAAGGTCATATAGCTTGGGAGAGTTAGGATTGGGACACGGTTGACATAGTTCTAATTTCTGTGATCTCTCCACTCCACCACATCATTCCATGAAAATACTGCAAGATGCCAATATTTGAAAAGGAAACAAAGAACTTTTTTCCCTTGGAAGAGTTCAAAGTACTTTTCTCACTATTTGAGAATGATAATAATCTACCATGAAATGAATGGGGTTATTATCATTTTCATTTTCAAGAGGAATATATGTGATGTGAAAAATCATACAAATGGTCAACAGCCATGCTGGGATCAGAAAGAAAGTCTATTTCCTGATCCAGAGATACTGTACTCATTGAGAAGTGCCTTAAACCAGGCACTCTGAAACTATACTACCTTCTCCTCCTTTTAATTAATTCCCATTGGTTCCCCTTCTGTCTTTTCTTATCCTTATTTCTGCTTCTGGCCTGACTTTTCCTCTGTAGTCCATTAATGACTCTAGAGTTCCAGCAATGATTCCTTGCTAGCTGTTTTCAATGCTCTCATCTTAACCTTGCCTTTGCCCTGGCTGTTCCACACGCCTGGAATGCTCTCTCTTGTCACCTACAATACTTAGAATCCTTAATCTTCTGTTGTAGTTGTTTGCCCTTCATTCTCAAAGAGGACCATGACACCACAGAGAAGATGTCATGACATGCAAGTGAATTGGAGTTAAGGGAGAGAGGGCTGGGCAAAGCCACCACTTTCTCCTCTGGAGCCATCCAGTGGCAAAGCATAGATCGGAATGACTGGAGATGGCTCTGGATGTAGTGGGAGACCTCGGTCTTTTTAAGCTAAGGTCTTTAACAGGTGTTATTTTCCTTTAAAACTCAGCTCAGGAATGACTTCCTGTGTCTAGAAGGTTTTTCTTGGTCATTGGAGAGGTGAATGCTTTCCCTGCTAAAACTATCTTTCATCTGATCTATATTTACTTTGTGTGTGTCAATAGTTGTCTCCCTCATTTGAATATAATGAATATAATGCCCTCCTTGAGGGCAGAGGCTGGCTTTTTTTTCTTTGTTTCCATAGCAGCTAGGGAAATGCTTAAGACATAAGTGCTTAGTACTTGACTGGTTCACAGGACTATATATGGTTTTTTTTTTTTCCCCATGGATTCTGTCTCTTTTTTTTTTATCGTATATGCTACTTTCTTATTTTACAACCATAAATTTAGACCTGAAAGGGCCCTTAGAGGTCATATAGTTCAACTGCCACATTTTACTGATCAGGAAAGTGAGTCTACAAAGGTTAAGTTAAGCAATTTGCATATGGTCACACAGGTATTAAATGCAAAGGTGCAAGCTGAGATTTGAACCCAGGTCCTCTGATTCCAGATCACAGTTCTTTCTACTAAACAAACTCTTCAATTTTTAAAAATTTTAGATTTTATTTTCATTCTGAACTTAAACACCAAATAAATTGGTCACTTTTATATAAATAGAACAGAAAAAGAAGATAGTACACAAAACTGCAGATCTTTATTATGTAGAACTTGCTTTTTATTAAATATAACTATAAATTATTAATTATGTTAATGAACAAAATAAATAATTAAATATAAATTGAATAATAAAATAACAAATTTAATAAGTAAATGTAGTAAATAAATACAATAAAAATTGGTAGCTTTCAAAACTGTCTTGCTTGTCTGGTCTTCTGTTCTTTCTGTATGTATTTTAAAAAGTGTCTAGTGACTCTCTTTCCTTTCTTTTCTTTTTTGCTACTCTATCCTCCACCACTGGTTAAAAAAATAAAGAAAGTCAACCCCTTGTAATAAATATGTGTAATCAAGCAAAACAAATTTCCACATTAGCTGTGTCCAAAAATTTATTATTTTGCTTATTGAGTTAAGGTTTTGAAATTTAAGTGACTTCTAATTTAAAGTTACAGTCATTATAAGGAAATACCACAATTCATGGTTTGACAAATTCTTGGCTTTCAGTGCTACATTGACCTATTAAGAGGTAAAAAAGGTGAAAGGACAGGAGATGTACTACGAGACCCTACATTTGCAAAGTGGCAAAGTTACCCTCTTGGTGTGATATCTGAAATAAAATAGATGTCTTATATTTATTAATAGTTTTATTAGTTACTCAGCATCACGTCCCCATGTGGGGGCTCGAAAAATCGTATTGGTGATTAGGATGGTGATAGTATTGGTTGGAGCGTTATGGAAGAGAGTTGAGTAAGATTTGATGTAAATTCTTCTGTCAATGTCCTAGCACACATTTGTTTGTTTGTTTGTTTGTTTCAGAGACAGAAAACAAAAAGCTATGTTGGGAGCTGCACAAATAAATCATTTCTTCTTCATCCTGAGAATCCCTTCTTCTAGCTCATCATAAAGAGACACTTATTACGAACTCTTTTAAAAAGGGATGGTATGCCTTAATCAATAATAGTCTTATGATGACGTGCCCAAATGCTGTTCTAAGCTACTAAGCAGAAAACTCACAGGATATGGCCAAATATCCCTGCTTCAAGGTTTAAGAACAAGTTCTAACTCAATTCAATACAATGAACAGAGGAATCCTACCTCCATCTTAAGTATCTCTCTAGTTATACCATCAAATGTGGTAAGCTCATAGTTACCTTTCCGCCAGATTACTAGGTCTCTATTTCTTTATCTGTAAAATGAGACGGATGGACTGGATCTGGATGTCCTTTCCAGCTCTAGATTTCAAAACTGTTTCCTTGAGCAACAGGGGAGGCTGAGTGATACATTTTGAATCTATTGATGGGTCTAAGTCAGCAAGCAAGATCTTTGAAGCAAAGAATATGTCTTTCTTCCCTGATTTATGTAGAAGAAAACTCACCCATAAAATTTCACATAAAAGGAATAATATTTTAAAAGGTAGGCTAATGCATTTTTCTAAGAACTTGGTCTGTGTCATTTGATGTTTAAGAGTGCATCAATGATTGATTGTCCTCAGCTCTATGACAAGTATTTTTTAAGGTTTTCATTAATAAACAGGGCTTGACTTTGAAACAAAAGGGCATTTGTCTACAGATGTATTAAAGATTCAGCATTCACAAGTGGGCAGCACATTCTACCTGTCTTTCACTGTTTCATTGTCTTCTGACCTATCTTCCAAGGAAGATTAAAATAGGAAAATGAGTTAGTTTAAATTTAGTTTCTGTCAACTCTCACCTCAAGTACAAGGATTCAGAAGGTGTGTTTGAATGGCTGAAATCTGAAGGTGAAGCCGAGCTCTAAGCTCACCACATCTAATTTCATCAATTAGAAATACCCATGTCCTCCCCACCCCCACAGCCCCCCATGCCTTTGGGGCTCAGCCTTGTTTAATTCTTTTATCCTTTTTTGCTTTCCTTAGGCTGTGCCTGGTTCAGTTTTCACTATCGCTGGAGGAATAACTCTGAATTAATGCCCTCTGATAGAAAGCAGGGTGGGCTTCTCCTCAATCTTGCTTGCTACAATAAGACAATGATATTTAAAATTGCCTAGAGGTGAGAAGGAAAGATGCAGATTCTTTGGGCTTATTGTTGCAAGCGTGTTTTTCACTTTCTGCCAACCACATAGCTCTATTCATCTATTCGCATAACTTTCAAATTTTCTTTCAAATCTTGGGCATTTGGGGGTAGGAAGGAGGGAGGAGAAGTCACTAAACTTCAGGTCTTTTAAAGTAATCCTTCTCAACCCTATTTTTCTTTTCTCCTTGACATTTTTCAAATTATTTCCTGACATGTGAATAAATTATTACTCACTGTCACTTTTCTCCTGACAAAATTGAAAAGCACTAGGGGCCAGGGAAGGGGGTAGAATTTATAGTCACTGAGAGCTACACAGTATGATTTTAGCAGCTCTGGGTAGGGTATGAGAGGCTATAAGTGCTGTCGACAGCCTGTTTACAGATGTTCGCACAGTAAGCAAGATGGTTATTCTCAGCAGTTGCCCTCTCGAGGGACCGAACTGCCAGGAGGAAAGGAAAGGCACTAAATCGCCCAGCATCCCTCTCTCCCTATGTCTCAGAAGAACAGGCTTAGTTAGCATGGACCTTTGCTATTTGGGGGATCTACTGAGAAGTTACTGATGACTGACTACCCTCCCTGTCATGGGAAAAACAAGTAAATAAGAAAAAAAAAACGAAGAAAAAGAAAAAGAGGAAGGCAGACACCAAAGTATCTGAAACAAAGGAATCTAAAGCAGTAAGCCTCAAACTTCACACAAAAACCCAGCCCTCAAGGAGATGAACTATTGTGTTCAAGAGGCAAAACAGCATTTGTTTTCAGCTGCTTCTGGTAGAGCTAGAGAGGCTATAATTGTTGTCAGCGGAGCCTTTACAGATGTTTGCACAATAGGCAAGAAGGTTATTCTCAGCAGTTGCCCCCTTGTGGGACTCGAGTGTCTGAAAGGGAAGGTCTCTGCGTTTCAGTAGCATAAGTCCCATCGCACACTCCATTTGCTCCATAATAGCTGGCACTCTTGGACCTTTGCTGGGAAGGAACTTGGCAAAAGGGTCACTCCTAGCCCTACCAAGAGTTGCAGAAGGAAAAAGGCAGAAAGCACCATCTCATGCATACAAAACAGAAAGCAGAAATTCAAGGCTGCAATCTATTGTGTTGGATGAGTCTTCAAGTTTGTGAAAAATAAAGAGAGACTTTTAAGTGATAATTTTAAACCTTGATTGATGACTTACACACCTCCCTTTCACATTCTCCTTTGACACAATCTAATTCAGACTCTGAATGTTTCATATGCCTGAAGCAAGTTACTTAAGAGGCAACATACTGTAACATCCATCTACATGTACGTGACATTTTAAAGATAAGTTTTTCTCACGACCACTCTGTGAGTCGGGGGTGTAAATACTACCATCCCCATTTTAGAGACGAGGAAATCGAGGCTGAGAGGGAAAAAGTGACTTGCTCATGGTGACATTGCTATTTGAATTCAAAGTCTTCTGACTCTAAGACTAGCGCTCTTCTCGCCTCATGGACTCCACATGTCATATTCAAGTTTACTCAAGTCAGTGAGAGATAGTTAGAAGACGAAAAGATGTTTCAAAGATATCAAAAATGACCATCTAGTGTCACATAGAAAAGCAGCCCGGTGCAATGGGAATTTTGGGGAGTGGGCACAAACTCCTCACAAATCCTCCATTTAAAGAGGGTTCCAGGCCAGCCGTGTCTTCGCTCCCCACTTGGCTGCACTCCTTTGGACTAGACTCCATCATGTCCCTTGCTAGGTACCATTTCCCTTTTCTTCCCTCCTCCCTCTCCCACCTTGTCAATTTCCTTTTGCGTTCTGCCTCCCTTATTAGACTGTAAGCTTCTTGAGAAGACAGGAACCTTCTTTCTTTTGTATCCCTAGGGTTTAGCACAGTCCCTGACACATTTTAAGTGCTTTAAAAATGTTTAATAACTGATAACCTGGCTTTGCCTCTGGATGTCTCAGTTTCCTCATCTATAAAATGCGGATAACAGTATTTACCACCATCATTATTAATTTTATTGTTATCGATTATTGCTTCCTGCATTGGACAAACTACTTTGCCTCTCTGGGCCTTAGTTTCCTTCTCTTTAAAATGAAGGAACAAGATTAGTATGACTTATAATTGCCAACAAATGCAAAACATATGAGAAACACCTTGGGAGTCTTTTGAAAACTATTGCATTGTGGTCAGGTTGCGTTCTGGGAAGATGGAGGAATAGGTCAGAAATTTCCAGGCTCTCTAGATTTTGTCCATGGACAGAAAATTGTCATTTTTATAATCCTACTACTACATGTATGACCCATGGAACATATTTGTGTCCACTCAACACTGTGCATGTACAATCTAGGAAGAACAGCTAACAGCCAAGATTCAAAAAAGTCTCAAAAAGCTAGAATGTAGGAAGACCTGAGTTCAAATCTGATTAACTGTGGGACCCTGGACAAGTCACTTAACCTTTGTTTGCCTCAGCGTCTTCACCTGTAATAGCACCGACCTCCCAGGGTTCTTGTAAGGATCACATGAAGTAATAATAGTAAACTACTCACTATGGTGCCTGGGACATAATAAGCTCTATATAAATGTTGGTTATCACCACCGTCATCACCATCATCACCACCACCACCATCACCACCATCACCACCACCACCATCACCACTACTACTAGGCAATATGAGCACTTGTTGAAAAAACTGGATATATTTAGAAGAGAAGAATTAGCCATCTTCATGTATTTGAAAACCTTTGAGGGAAAAGTGATTAGATTTATTCTGCTTTGCCCAGAGGGCAGAAATTAAAAGCAATGAGTGTAGGTTCCAAAGAAACAAACCATCCAAAAATAGAATGGGATGCCTTGAGAGGTTTGTTTGGTGTGAAGGTGGGGATGGGGGGAGTTCTATTCACTAGTGATCGTTAAACGGAGTCTGGATGCCCACTTGTAGAGTGTTGTATAGAAATGTGGACAGCAGAGAAAACTAAAGCAACTCCATTTTGCCTTTAGTTCCTCCATCTTGCTCCTGACCTTGTTTGTATTGCAACCCCAACTCGGTCTGTGACCTTGCTGCTGAAGGAACAAGGACAGTCCTTATATTAGGGTGGAGTTACAAGAGATAGTTAACCTGCAAAAGAGTCTTCCTTGTTACTAGTAACAGTAACAGGTCTGTCCAATCACAGGATACCACATCCCCTATTTCTACCCTGCAAGTTCTCCCAGGCACAGCCTTGTCCAATTCTAAATATCGTATACCCAATTCACCTCCTGACTAAATTGAAACCTATACAAGCTTTGTCCTTTTGTTCCTTCAGGGATTCTCTGCCCTGCAGGTAGGGCTCCCTTGTTGGTAAACTCGATAAACCCTTGTTGGTTCCTTAATTTAGGGTACTGGGCTCTGGTTTGGGGGTTTTGGTTTTGGTTCTCATTTGTGGTGTGACTGACAATTTTACCCACAGAGGAGATTCTTATGCAGGTATGAGTTAGCCTAGATGACTATGAAGGAATGAGCATTTATTAAGCACTCGCTGTATGTAAAACACAGTCCTAAGTGCTAGTATAATACAAATATAATAACTAGACACTCCCTGAACTCTAGGGACATGCATTTTAGTGTGGGGAGACTACATATATAGGGGAGTGATTTCAAGGAGGGATGTTTTGATTTAGAAAGTCTCTAGGAAAATGAGTAAAGCCATAGCAGAGGAGATTTAACACATTCTTTCCAGTAGCAAAGGTTATGCTGATTTGATTACCTCATCTTTCCAGTACGGCTGGACTCTGAGTGATTAGATTTTAGAGATGTTAATAGCTGTGTTAACATTCATTTGGAGGAAAAGCAATAGACCAGGAAACTTGTGCCTGACCTGACTGGGGCATACCTTCACCTATTGTTCCCAGAACTGGAATGGGAGGACCCAGCATTGGAAAAGGAAGTCTTATAAGGGTGTACACTTTTGAAAAAACTTTAAGCTTAAAAAAGTATGGGCTCAGAACGGAGAGAGAGATGTTTTATGATAGGACAAGATAAGAAATTTTAGAGGATAGCCAGGAAATGCTGAAAAAATTAGAACTTTTAATCAAGAATAGAGGTGCCATACACTTTACTTTGGGAAAATTCTTTGCACCGATAACCTACAGGTTAGTGTCTGGGTAACTGCTTAGAGAGCAGTTTTTTGGCCTTTATCCATTTATGATTTCCCCTGAGCATGTGGAAACTCCCCCCACCAGATAAATCCTAGGGAGTTTCCTAAGGCACTTGGAGAGGTTAGTTGAGTGCCTTGCCTGGGATTCCTGTGTCAAAGATGAGATTTGATTCTAAGCCCAAACTTTCATTCATTAAGACAAGCTCCTTTTCTATTCACTCATAACAAGAACTAATACAGCATGTCCGAAAGGTTTAAGCTATGTAAGCTCAAAAGTGCACTAAGACTTTTGGGACACCCTGTATTTACAGAGTACTCAAAGTTTTTGAAAACACTTTCTACACAATACCCTGGTGAGATAGGTATTATAAGGTGTTATTATCATCATTTTACATGTAGGGCATACTCTAGTACTAAGTGTAAGGGTGAGGATTGATGCTTTATATGTAAAATGGAGGGATAATAACACCTGTGAGACAAATCTCACTTGACTCCACCCGATCCTCAATCTTACACTTACAAATAAGAGGCTTTGTGAGGTTAATTGCTTTGTGTATGATCATATAGCTAGTACTAAGTGTCTGAAATGGGATTCAAACCCAGGCCTATGGACTCCAAGTTCAATGCTTTACCTACTAAGTAGTAACCTTTAACATGAATATTTATTAAACATGTATCAAAATCTTGTGAACTCAACACCAAATTGTGAAAAACAAATTGTGACTACAGTGAAAGGACATGCTGTGTATAATTTTTTAAAAAGATACCAGAACAAAATAAGTATTTATTAATATAAGAGACTGTCATAGAGCCCAAACAATGGAACTTATTTCTCCAATAACCATAAGACTTTAAAGAAATAACTCTAAGCTTGAATAATGAGGATGGAAGTATGTCTATGAAGTAGAAATGACTGTAAAAGTCTAAGTTACTTTGCACAGCTGTATGGAGTAATATGTAATGGTATATTTATAAATTACAGACTATCGTGTGGGCGATGCCCCAAGATTCCATCTCTCTGTAGACTGAATGTATTATATAGCTAACATGATGTTGCATTGGAGTAGCCATGATGCCAGTATGCTGAGGGATAGGTGTGGCAGTGAACTGGGATCCCGAAGGACTGGTCTCTGGAAGAAACATTTCTGAAACCCAAGGTGGTAGCACTAGAAAGTTAGCAAAGTAAGTGGTGGAAACCATCTGAGAGCCCTTCTCTCTGAGTCTTTTTTTCTCATATCCTAAAAACTTAGTGAACCATTCTTTTTTTGTAGCTCTTCATCCATGTGCCATCTACGATGTCCTATAATGTGTGAGTGGCTCCTAGGCCCTGTCCTTGATTCTCTTCTCTTTTTGTACTCAGTTTCTCTGGGATGTCTTTAGCTCTCATGGATTCCGTTATCTTTTTGTGGATGACTCCCACATTCAACCCTTATCACTGTCCCGAGCTTCAGTTCCACATTCCCAACTACCTGCTGCACAGCTCCACCTAGATCATGTTAAATCATCACCATGATCTTCCCTCATACATGAACAGCAATAGCATCTTATCTCAAGGTGTCAAAAATGGAACTCATCATAGGATCATTGATTTAGAGCTGGAGAGGACCTTGGAAATTACACAGCACAATACCCTCATTTTACAGACAAAAAAAATTAGGCCTAATTGGATTAAGAGACCTGCCAAAGGTAACAAAGGTAGGAAATGACAGGTAGTAAATGACCAGATAATGACAGGTGAGATTTGAACTCTAGTCCTGTGCCTTCAACTCCCATGCTCCTTCCATTGTATTAAGTGGCCCCTATCTTTTTTCTACATGAACCCTTTCTCCTACCTTTCCTATTTCTGTCAAGGATGCCACCATCTTTTATCTCATAGGCCTGAAATTGTAGTTATTCTTAATCCTTTTTCCCTAACCCCCACATCTAATCAGTCGTTAAATCTACCTCTGCAACACCTTTCTTTTCCATCGAGTCTTCAATCACATGGCCACCATTTTATGAAGGGGAGAGGAGAGGGAGAGAAATTTGGAACTCAAAATCTTGTAAAATGAATTCTAAAATTGTCTTGACATGTAACTGGAAAAAATACTATTTAAAAAAATAAACACCTTTGTGATCTGGCTCCTGTCTATATTTCCAGACATTTCATATTTCTCCTTCTCAAACACTAAGATTCATATCAAACTGGCCTACTAGTTCCCTATACATGATATTCCATCATTTGCACAAGCAATTTTCCATTCCTGGAATGCTCATTCTCTATCTATATACATATATCCACTTTTTGAAATTCTTAGCCCAACTTAAGTGCCATCTTATACATGAGGCCCTTCTTGATCCCTGAGGTGTTAGGGGATCCCTTGCCCTCTCCCCACTAGAATTTAAGCTCTTTGAGCTTAGGGACAATTTTGTTTTTGTCTTAGCTTGTTTAGTAGATAGAGTACTGAGAGCATTGGGTCAAAATGACTGGGGTCAAACCTCACTTCTGACACCAGCTGTGTGACACAGGACTAGTACTCAGCACAATGTCTTGTTTGGAACGGGCCCTTATTAAATGTTTGTTAAATGGAATTGCATTCTTTACCACAAATCTCTCATTGCCAGGTATCACATACCACTGCAGCTGAAGGAGCACTTGAAGTTTCCAAGAGAATTGTTACTAAAGGAAAAAAGATGCTACTCTAAGCATGGACCACTTTTGATATGATTGTCACATAAATAAAAGTGACCTGAAAGTTTCAGATCCATGATTATGTACAGGTTGTTGTAGTTGTCATTGATGTTGTGGCTACTCTGTGGAAGGCCTTCTAGAAGCAATTATTTAACATGCAGAGAATTAGCTATCCCTGGGTGGCTGTGGAACCAGTTTTCGCTGTAAATTCTTATGGGATTTTTCACTACCATATTTCTTTAACAGTTATGTCTATAATTTCACATTTTGCAGCTTTTCATTTTTACTGTAGTGCAACAAAAAGGTAAACATAATGCAAAGGTTTAAGCTCTAAATCACCCTCATCTGTCCCAAATGACATAATGGTGTCACACAAAGAACTCGTTGGCTTCTGCCTTAATTATCCTCAACAGTTAGGTGAAAGATGCATTAATTCTTCCTTGTGGGGAATTCCATGAGACACACATGGGGTTTTTTCCTATTTTATTCTTTTTCTTCAAAAATAATAATTGAAGAGGAAAAATGATGTAGTGATGGAATGCTGAGAATATGAAAAATCTGGGTTCAAAATTGATCTCAATTAGCTGTGAAACTCTGGGCAAGTCACCGAACCATTCTGTGACTCAACTCTTTAGGACTCTGCCAATAAATTGTAGATGGACTGTGATCTATATAGGTGGCAGTTTTCCCATACTGAAAGATAACCTCACAGATGTAATGATAGACTCTTCACATATTTTGGTGGGAAGAGAATGCCAAATGTGGGAAGATCCATTGCTCATGACTAGATTTACTGAATTCCTAAGACCATCTAAATAATAATAGTAAAATAATAATAATTATTAGGACTAAAATTTATATAGTACTTTCTATGTGCCAGGCGCTGAGCTTTACAATTATTATCTCATTTGCTCTTCACAACAACCTGGAGAAGTAGGTGCTATTATTATAATATCTATTTTTCAGTTGAGGAACCTGAGGCAAACACAGGTTAAGTGACTTGCCCAGGGTCACACAGCTACTAAGTGTCTGAGACCAGATTTGAACTCAAGTCTTCCTGATTCTGGGCCCAGCTCTATATCCATTGGGCCACCTAGCTTCCAATAATAATAATAATAATAAATAAAAACAATTAATATTTACATAGTGCTCTAAAATTTTACACAGTGCATACCACAGTGCTGGCACATAGTAGGCACTTAACAAATGTTTATTGACTTATAAAGTGTTTTGCATACATTATCTCATTTGAATCTCACAACAACTGTATGAGATTATTTACAGGCATCATCCCCATTTTACAGATGAGGAGAATGAAGCTCATAGACACACAACCAATAAATGTCCAGAGCCCATGTATGAACTCAACCCTTCCTTGACCCCAAATTCTGCACTCTCTCTATTATGGCATGCTGCCTCACAAAATGAATGCACTAAGCAGGAAAATAACTAACGAATTAAAAGTGTATTTACTCAGGGTTGTTTTATGGAAGAAAAAAAATCTTCAGCTTATGTTACTTCTCCTGATTTTAAAAAAAGTGACTATTGGTTTGCTAAAAGGGCACAATGTAAGGATAGTGCCTAAAAATCCTTTGTATATAAAATTATAGGGGTAGCCATGTTTCAGCCAGTCCACTAATTAGTCTTAAGTGCTTTATGTTTGAATTTTAATTTAGTGACACCAGAAAAACCAGTGTTTGACAAAAACTTTTTTCTTTCTTGGAATTAGTGTCAAAAGCAGTTATTTAAGATAATGAAGTGAAATGGCATTTTAGGTTAATAAATTTAACTGGTTCTGTCGCAAAGAAAAATTGGTGGTCCTTATTTTTAAGTTTTCCTAATAACAGAGTCATACCAACTGTATAATCACACAGTCATAGAATGGAAGAGTTGGGATGGATCGTAGAAATCGTATGGCCCAGCCCTCTCACTTTCAGATGTGGAAAATGAGATCCAGTTTAGGCGATGTTGCACCTAAAGTCATTTGGTAGCAGGTTAGCCCAGTGTCCTAAATCTTGTTGTTTAGTCATTTTTCAGTGGTGTCCAGCTCTCAGAGACTCCATTTAGGGTTATCTTGGCAAAGATGCTGGAGTGGTTTGCCATTTCTTTCTCAAGCTCATTTCATGGATGAGCAAACTGAAGCAAACAGGGTGGCAAGTTAGGTGGTGCAGTGGATAGAATGCCAGGCCTGGAGTCAGAAAGACTCACCTTCTTGAGTTCAAGTCTGGCCTCATACCCCTGTGACCCTGGGTAAGTCACTTAACCCTGTTTGCCCCAGTTGCCTCCTCTGTAAAATGACCTGGAGAAGGAAATGGCAAACCACTCCAGTATCTTTGCCAAGATAACCTTAAATGGGGTCAAAAAGAGTCAGACACGACTGAAAAATGACTGAACCACAACAACATACATTGAATGAAAGTGAATTAATGGTGGAACGAGACCTAGAACTCAGATCTTTGGAGGCTTGGTCCATGGTCAGAAGTCCAGCAATACTGTTTAGCCAGAGCAATCACATCGCCTACCAGAACAACATGAAGGCTTTGTCTTTGTTGTTGATAGGTTGTCTTCTGTGATCACAGAGTGAGGGCTGGAAGAGGGCTAGAAGTTACCTAGCTCCATCTCCTCATTTTAGAGGAAACAGAGGCCCAGACAGATTAAGTGACTTCCCCATGGTCATGCCAACAGCTTCCATGACTCCAAGTTCAGGGCTCTTTATACTGTCCCTCTCCAAAATGTGTATTTTTTAAAAACCAGACTTTTGATTTCATTGCTGTAAATAATCTATCTGGTGAGGAACCTCTCTCTACCAAAGAAAATCTGTACTTCCTCTGCAACTGATAGTCTTAGAGAGTTGCCTAAAACATTAAATGACTACTTCAGGGTCACACTGATAATTTTGACTCCTCAGAGGCTGACTTGAACCTGAGTCTCCTGGACTCTGGCCTTTCCTATCTGTTCCCTTCTCTCTAAGTACATCCTAACCCAGGCCCTTTCATTACCTTTCATCTAGATTGGATATTATTACAATAGCCCTTTAATTAGTCTGCCTACTTTCCATCTGTTTCTCCCTCTCTGTCACAGTTGAAAAAAAATAAGATCTTCCTTCAGCACAGGCTGCTCTAAGGCAAACAACCTAATACAAAATTTTGGTGTCTCCATGTAGCTTCGAAAATACCACATAAATTCTTTAGATTTGTATTAAAGGCTTTCCAAAATTTGGTTTTCACCTACCTTTCCAGACTTATCTCATCCAACAGTCCTTCACATACTCTAAATTCCAGCCAAACTAAACTTTTGGCAGTTCTGTGAGCTCCATACTCTCCTCTTAGCAAGGAACTTATTCTTGAAATCTTTCCTATCCATCTTTCAGAATTCACAGCTTTCCCCAAGGTTCAGCTAAACTCTGTCCCCACCTCCTCAGTTAGGTGCTGATCTCATGAGCTCCCATGTATTGAATTATCATCTCTATGCTGATGATTCTCAGAACTACTCAACCATCCCAACCTCCCTCCTAATCTCCATATTAGGATCACCAATTGCTTATTGGATATCTCCAAATGGATGTCCCACAGACAACTTAAACTCAAACTTTCCCCTCAAACCTCTTCCCACCCTCCAAAATTCCCTATTCCTGTTGAAGCCACCAGCATCCCCTTAGTCACACAGGCTTGAAACTTAGGTGTCATTCTCAACTTCTCATTCTCTTATTTCCCCATAGACAATCAATTGCCAAGTCCTGTAGATATTTTTACCTTTGTAACATGTCCAGGATGCTACATGTCCCTTCTCTTCACTGACACTTGCACCACCCTGGTACAGGTTCCTATCACCTCATGCCTAGACTATTTCAATAGCCTGCTGGGTGGCTTACCTAAGTCTCCCCATTTCAGTCTATCCTTCACTTAACTGTCAAGTTAATCTTCCTGAAGTGCATTTCTGACCATGTCATCCTCCTATTAAATAAATTCCAGTGAATCCCAAACACCTTGAGGATTGAATATAAAATCCTCTGTTTGGCATTAAAGTCCTTTAAATGGGGGTGGGGAAGGAAGCTAGGAGGTGAAATGGATAGAACACTGGGCTTGGAATCAGGAAGAGTTCCTGAGTTCAAATCTGGCCTCAGACACTTACTAGCTGTGTGACCCTGGGCAAGTCACTTAACTGTTTGCCTCAGTTGCTCATCTGTAAAATGAGCTGGAGAAGGAAATGACAAACCACTCCAGTATCTTTACCAAGGAAACCCCAAATGGCATCACAAAAAGTTGGACACAATTGAACAACAACAAATAACCCCAACGTCTCCTAACTTTTCGGTTTCCTTATGTCCTCTGAGATCCAGCTAATACTGGCTTGTTTCGGGTTTTTTGTACAAGTCATTTCATCTACTGACTCGGAGTATCTTCAATGGCTATTTCTCATGTCTGGAATTCTCTCCCTCATTTCTGCCCCTTGGTTTCACTGGCTCCCAAGGTTCAGCTAAAGGCAGCTGGGTGGTTCAGTGGATACTGGGCTTGCAATCAGGAGCATCCGAGTTCAAACACAGCCTTAGACACGTACTTGCTGTGTGACCTTGGATGAGTCATCTGATCTCTTTTTGCCTCAATTTCTTCAACTACAAAATGGGGATAATAATACCACCTACCTCACAGGGTTATTGTAAGACTCAAATGAGATAACTGCAAAGCATTTAGCACACTATCTGGCCCGTGGTAGGTGCTTAATAAATGCTTGTTCCTTCTTTCCTTCTAGCTAGAATCCTATCTTCTACAAGAAATCTATCTTTATCTTCCTTAATTCTGGTGCCTTCCCTCTGTTGATAATTTCCAATTTACCCTGTCTACCTTCTTATTTGCGTACAATCGTTTGAGTGTTCTCTCTCCCCTTAGACTGTGAATTCCTTGAGAGCAGGGATTCTTTTCCCTTTCTTAGCTTTGCCTGGCACATGGTAGATATTTTAAAAATGCTTGTTGACTGTGAAACCTTAGCTGCTCTCTTCAGTTCGTATTTTCTCCTACAGTTTATATCTAGTGTTGGATTTATTTACATGCTATATCCTCTCAGCAGAAAGGAAGCTCCATGAAGGCAGGGGCTGTTTCGTTCTTGTCTCTATCTCCAGTGCTCTACGCAAAGTAAATGCCTAATAAATATGGGCCGCATTGAACTGCCAGGGAGCAAGAGTGCCATGTCCTTGTAATTCTTGTATAGGAAGCAACAATGAGAACAGAATTCAATAGTCCATTAAGGGACGAGGGAGGGGAAGCAAGCATTTATTAAGCACCTACTATGTGCCAGGGACTGTACTAAGTGCTTTACAAACATTATCTCATTTGATCCTCCAAACAACAGTGGGAGAGAGGGGGATGTTCTATTATCATCTCCATTTTACATATAGAGGAAACTGAGAAAGGCAGAGGTTAAGCGGCTGACTTGCCCAGGGTCACACACCTAGTACACTTCTGAGGCAGGATTTGAACTCACATCTTCCTCACTCCTGGCCCAGTGCTCTGCCACCTGGCTTCTAGTCTTTCCCTTGAACTAGGGTTCCTTTGTATTTTAGTGAATGTTTCTTATTTTCAATTGCATGGCAGTGAGTAAGGGGCTTTCAACATTAATAGAGGCTTGCCAGGGAAAACAAGCTAGACTAAGAAAGGCCAGTAAGTTTTGACTGATACAGAAGAAAGTTTGTGCTGTTAAAGAGAAACTCTACTTGAGAGAAATGAGAAGTTGGTGGTTATGCATCCTCATGGCAATGAGCTGCACCAAAAGAGCACAACAGAAACAGCCATTCCAGAGGGTGCAGGATCCTTTAGGCCAGACTGCAGAGGAGGAGCAGGAACATGGCATGAAGAAATGGGAGGGAGAGAGGAGCAGAGTTGGAGAAAGCCTTCCTGGCTGCACAAGAGAGGAACATGACAGATGTGCACAACACAAGAAGCTCCTGCTGGCTTATTCACAAAGCATTCATCAGTGTCAGCCTCAGAGGATCCTGTGCACAATGAGAGCCTGAGCACGCACTGTGTTCCCTGCCAGGAGACAGGGGGCAAAGAGAGAAGGCAATCATGGAGGAAAAGAGAATGGCAGACTTCTGAGGGAAGGCTTTTGGTGACCCAGAGGATCTGACTGCCTTCTGTCACAGCGAAGTGATGGGAAAAAAACCAAACACCATTCTATAACTCAGATGCTTTAGGGGACACTGCCATAGAAATAAAAGCAGTCATTCATTTCTGCCTTCTTTAATCAAGCTTTCTTCAGTATCCATGTTGGATAAGTTGGTTTTTTTTAATGAAAGAAAAAAATGGAATGAAACTGATAAATGAATAAAATAGATATAAGCTAACAACACAGACAGAACTTAGTATAAACAATCTCCTCTCTCCAATGGTAGCACCAGGTAACACAAGAACAAATTAGCCCATTTTCTATGTAGCAGAAGCCTGGGAATGGGAATGACCTGCTCTGCCCAGGGCCTTCCCTATCCTGTCTATAGACTTGACAC
The DNA here is from genome assembly GCF_011100635.1 of Trichosurus vulpecula. Taxonomy (NCBI): domain Eukaryota; kingdom Metazoa; phylum Chordata; class Mammalia; order Diprotodontia; family Phalangeridae; genus Trichosurus; species Trichosurus vulpecula. Next base: position 230,622,142 of record NC_050573.1, read on the forward strand.
ATTTTCCCAACAATGCTTCAAACACAGGGTGTCCCTAAAGTCTGGACACATAGGAAATCTCATTAACATCTCATTAGCCATTTCACCAAAGACTCTGTGTTGTTCAGTGACTTCTTTTTCTGGGGTATGCTAAAGGAGAAGGTGTACTCAATGAAAATCACAGATGTAACACACTTGATTGTGTGCATAAAGAGTGAATGCGCTAAAATTCACCGCAATGTGGAGTTATTGCATCGAGTTCACGTGAATCTCGCCAAGTGCATCAACCTTTGCATCACAAATGATGGAAATCATATTGAAGATGTTATTTGTTAATATTCCAATTAAATAAAATGTCGAAAATTTCATTCATTTTATTTCTTGAAAATATGCATTTTTGCCTATGTGTCCAGACTTTAGGAACACCCTGTACCAATTTTCAGTTGGTAGGAAACTCAAATGAAGTCTAGAGGTTAGGTTTCTGCCCCTCCCCCACCCTCAAATTAAGATAGATTTTTTTTTTTTTGTAGTTGAGATGTGGAGAGGGTTTCATGGGTTGAAGGATCAGAGGATTACAGATTTTTTTAACTGAAGGAGATCTCAGGGATAATTTAATCCAGCACCCTTATTTTATGGAGGAGGAGATTGAGGACCAGATAGAAGAGGTTTGTCTCAAGTCACATGGAGAGTAAGCAACAAGCAGAGAAGGGATCTCACCTGATGTCCTTAAAACCCACACTGATTTCTTCTCAACGACAACCAAATAATCAAACTTTTTTTTTCCACTATATCAAGATAATTGGTCTGCGAATGGCACATTTTACATTATCCTAAAACAATTGTGTCTCTTTGATATATTACTTGGTGGGGGGGGGGGGGCTCTGGATCAGTTATTTTATTAGCATAAGGGACTTTCAGTATGGAAAATCCTCACAGTGATGTAGATCAACAACTTTTTAGCAACTTACAGGAGAGCATTTTCTGGGGGAAATGAGAAATTACGTGACCTGCCCATGGTCACACAGCTGGCATATGTCACAGGTAGGAGCAAAACTTAAGTGTTCCCGAATTCAGGGCTACCACTCTATCTACTATATCTCAATGCCTTTTATATTTTATATTATTTTAATTTCCAATTGAATTTTCTAGTATATTCAATATGATTTTTTTAAAAAATGCATAAAATATATAGGATTACAAAGGAAACAAATTATATTGAAATTCACTTATCTCTTCCTTATCTCACTGTCTATCTATCCTTCCATCCATCCATGTAAATCAAGTCTCACAGGCTGTAAGTGTTAATGACCCCTATTTATAGGGGAAGTTTCTTTTCATGTATATGTTGGCCTAAATGGCCTCTTAGGTCCCTTCTAAATCTGAGATTCTGCATGTCTAAGTGGATTATATCAGGGAGAAGAAATGATTATGGATTTGATCTGTTTTGCTCTGAGAGTAGGTAACAGATTTGGTAAAATGGTAGAAATAAATGGTTCAAATGAGGCTTTTGGATTATCTGTGGATAACCAAGTGTTGGTTATAAAATGCAGTGTTGCCTAGCACAGCAGTCCTCATCACTGGGGCTGGGAAACTTGGCCTTGAATTTTATCCCTGGCATGATTCATTGTTGGATTCAGTCTAAGTCACTGAATCTCTAAAGTTCATGAGATGATGCTTTTAGTTTGTGCTCAAAGAAAACAAGTGAAATGAATGCATAAATACATAATTATCTATAAGCCACTTAAAGTGTAGGGAAGCTTTGGCCAGAAAGAATGCTATGGTCCAGGGCAGAATTTGCATTTGAAGTGTTAGAAGAAGAACTAGAAACAAAAGAAAACAAAACAAACAAACAAAAAAAACAACAAAAGGTGTTTACTGAAAAGCCAAGCTCTGAATTTTAAAATTTATTTCTTTGAATCTATCATAAAATAATTTCAAGTGTTCATTTCCATCTGGAGACCAGAATACAGAAAACAAAAGCTTCTTTTTATGGCGGGCACAACTTGTACTGAGGCTTTGTCAACTTTTAGCTACAATAATGACTTGCCAAGAAAAGTTAAGTGTACAATTCAAAGCACTGTTATTTATCGCTTCAGATGCTTCAAAGAGAATTTTTAGCTGGAGTAAAAAATAACCTATATTTGTGCTCCTGAAAGTCCTTATTAAAATGTTCACATAACATGCAGTATGCGGAGGAAATATAGAATGAAAACTATTTAGGTAACTGTAAACAGAATGAAATTACTTAAACATGGTTCAAACTGTCACCTGGTAGTTAAAGGTTGGTAAAAATTTCCATTGTAAACATTCATTTCTAGAATTTGATTATTTTCAAGGTAGGAAGTTTGTTCCTGACTAAAAGTCTTCTGGGGAGAACTATAATTTGGACTTTCCCCCCCAAAAATTGATAAGCAAATTCTTTTGTTATAATATTTAGAAAAATATTTATGGATTTAAATGCTACTTTGAGTCTTAGCAAAAACCCTGCTTATATTTGGAAACTAGTTAATTTTTAAGTAGCGTGACTTATTACATATTCATCAGGTAAATGTGCATTGTCTTTTAAGGAAATGTTGCCAATTTGATCATCTTAAGGATTAAACAAAGGAGCCAGGACACTTCAAATGATTTTCAATGAATATTTATTAAGCACCTACTGTGTGCTAAAAGAACCCTGTGGTGCATGGTACATGAGGGTGGAGGAAGGAACACTATTTAAACAAGACATAATCCCTGCCCTCTTATAATTTATTATGGAGATAAGACATAACATAGTTTGGTAAAATGCAAAGTCTCAGACCCCACCTCTGCCATTTACTACTTCTATGACCCTGGGCAAAGTCATTCATCTTTCTAGATCTCTGTTTCCTCATTTTGAAAGTGAAAGCATCTGACCGGTCAGTCTCTGAGATCCCTTCCAGCTCTTCTTCTATGACCCTATGGCCTATGAGTTGATGAACTATGAAATAGTTACTCAACAAGCAGTTTAGAGAGGGTTGGAGTGAAAGTGTTATGTGTGATCTGAACTGAAGGATATAAATGATTAGGGAGAAGAGGGGAGGCTTCACGTAGGAGGGAGAGATTGACTTGAGCTTCAAAACACTGTTGTTCAGTTGTGTCTGACTCTTTGTGATTCCATTTGGGGCTTTCTTGGTAAAGATAGTGGAGTAGTTTGCCATTTCCTTTTTTAGCTTACTTTACGGATGAGGAAACAGAGGCAAATAGAGTTAAGTGACTTTTCCAGGGTCACACAGCTAGTAAAGTATCTGAGGCCAGATTTGAACTCAGGGAGATGAGTCTTCCTGACTCTAGGCCCAGTGTTCTATCTACTGCATCACCTAGGGGTCAAGTAGGAATTCAGCAGGTAAAATTACAGACCTTCCTTTCCCTTTTCAACTTCTTTTATGTACAGTCTTTCCCCATTAGAAGGGAAATTCCTTGAGGGCAGGGACTATCTTTCTTTTGGTATACTTGTCAGGGGCATCAATCCAGATTTTCTCCTGAACATAAAACACCTTATGCCCCAGTTTTTTGGAAACCACTCAAGTCAGTCTGAAGTCCAGGCTGAGTCAACCAGCTCCCACTGGACTTAAGCATGTTCTGAATCCATGGATGGATCTAATACAGGCTGGCATGTGCCTTCACAGTATCCTTTGTTTTAATATCATTAAATTATAACTAGGCAAGTCCCCTGTGAGCATGAGCTGTTTTCTTCTTCCTTGAATCTGCAGTCTGACTACACCAAGGTCCAAGGACAGAAACTTGTCATCGGAGTCACATCATACTACTTCAAAATTGAATTCCTCATTAAATTGCCAGACTCCTAGAGGATACAGTTCAAACTCAATTTGGGGGATTACAGGGAAATACCAGTTCCACCTTCTCTTCCCAGGGTGTTCAGAGCAGTGGTTTTATGTGTAAAAGAGTGGAGGTTGAGAGAGGGAGTCCCAGTAGACAATTCATTCTTTTCCATTCACTGTTAGAGTAGTCACCTTCACCTTGGTAACTGTGAAGAGGTATCACTTTATCCTTACCATTAACTCTAATTCTAAACATTCCGAAGAATAGTGGAATCCTACTACAATGCTATTGTTAAGGAGCAAGATTGTTGCTCACATCATTAGTTAGTAAGAGACAGCAAGATACAATGGAAAGAATGCTCCATTTGGAGTCAAAGGACCTAGGTTCAAGTAATTTTGACTCTGATGCTTACTACCTGTATGACCTGAGGCAAGCCACTTAACCTTATAGGGCATAAACCTAGAACTCAAAAGACTTTAGAGGCCATCTAGTCCAACCACCTCATTTTACAGATGAAGAAATTGAGGCCCAGGGTAGTTAAGTGACTTGCCCAAGGTCACATAGGTAGTAGATAACAGAAGCAGGATTTAAATCCATGTCCTCTGACTCCAGAGCCAGTCCCCTTTCCACTATACCATCTGTAAAATGAGAGAGTTGACACAGATGATCTTTGAAGCCCCTTCTTGCTCTAGAGCCATGATCTATGACTTACCTTGCAACAAGGACATAAACAACTATGGAGCAATGATAAAATATGCTGATAACCCATAATGAAAGTACATATTTGATGAGTAAGGAGAGGGAGGGAGGGATGAAGAGAGGGAGGAAGGGGGAGGGAGGGATGGAGGGAGGGAGAGAGATAGGAGAGAGAGAGACAGAGAAAGAGAGAGACACAGAGAGAGAGATAGATAGGAGAGAGAGGGGGGAGGGAGAGAGAAAGGGGAGAGAGAGAGAGAGAGAAAGAGGAGAGAGACAGAGAGGGAGAGGGGGAGGGAGAGAGAAAGGGGGGAGAGAGACAGAGACAGAGAAAGAGAGGGAGGAGAGAGACAGAGAGGGAGAGGGGGAGGGAGAGAGAAAAGGGGGGGAAGAGAGAGAGAGAGAGAGAGAGAGAGAAAGAGAGAGAGAGAGAGAGAGAGAGAGAGAGGAGAGAGAGACAGAGAGAGAGACAGAGAGAGAGAGAGAGAGAGAGAGAGAGAGAGGGAGAGAGAGAGGGAGGAGAGAGACAGAGAGGGAGAGGGGGAGGGAGAGAGAAAGGGCGAGAGAGAGAGAGAGAGAGAGAGAGAGAGAGAGAGAGAGAGAGAGAGACAGAGGAGTTGGGGGAGCTGTTGCTCTCTCTCTATATGTATATAGACAACAGGTCTCAATTACACTAGATTTTATAATGAACTTTCTCAGTTATAAATATATCAATTTCACCAGTTCAACATTATGTTGTCTCTACTCTTGAATCCTTTATTCTACTGTTATTCATGCCTTGGTAATCCCCAACCTTGCCATCCTCCTACTCACTTGCTGTTGGAGGAAATCATAAAACAGCACTGAGTCTACTACCAGTTTATGTTACCTAATCTCAATGAATGTCCCTGTAGGAAGGCGACACTTTTATTTCTCCCTGATTCTCTTTCCCATTCACCACAAGATGCAGTTCCATTCTTTTTGTATCAAGAGGAAGTCTTACTCCTTGAAAGTCTTTAAGTAGAGGCCAGCTGACCGCTTACTGGATATGCTATAGTGAGCACTCCTTTAGTTTATGGGTTAGAATATATGATGTCTTCTAACTCTCACACTCTGTGACTCCTCAGGTCTCCATGCCCCTCCCTCTGTCCACTGTCTCAATAGAGAACCTCACCTCATACTTTACTGACATAATACAGGCCATTTTTTTTCCTGTGAGATCCCTCTTCTGAGAACCTTACGCTCCATCTGAAAACCTCAGGACGCTAGCCTCCAATCCTCCCCTCTTTTACTGCAATCTCTGATGAGAAAGTCGTCCTTCTTGCCAGAGACAGCTGCTCTACTTAAAATTTTTTTTGTTATTCTGCACTTGACATACACCAACAAACAAACATAAACATTTCAATATACAAAGAGCAGAAAGAGGATTGCACAAGAAACTATAAATCTCCACTGCACCCATATGGACTCCTTTTAAAAATATAACTAATTCTCCACATTTGTTTCAAAACTTTCTTGATGACTGTCTCTTTCTCTGAACCTTCTTGTAGTCTCTTTTGTGTATGCTTCTTTGACACTTTTCCTCCTTTTTTTTAGCATCATCACTATCCGTTTTCCCACCAACTCTCTTCTTCCCTCCAAAAAATTCACTGCTTTGTAACAAATAAGCATAGTGGAGCAAAATAAATTCACACACTAGCCATGTTCATATGTCTTGTTTTGCACTTTGAATCCACTGCCTCTGGCAAAAGGAGAGAAGTGTGTTTCCTCAGTGCTCTGAAGCTATGGTTAGTCATCTCAATGATCAGAGTTGGCAAGTTTTTCAAAGTTGTTTTCTTTATAATGGTTGCAATCCTATAGCTCTTCCCTTTAAAGTCAAATAGAAGCTAAGAAAAAGCTATGTACTTCTGTACAAGCAGGAAGCTTGTCTCCTTTCTTCTCAACCACTTGTAATCTGTATCCCAGTCCCATAATTCAATTCATCTAAAATTCTGTAAAGTCACCGGTGAACTCTTAATGATCAAATCTAATGCCATTTTGTCACTCCTCTTCCTTCTAGACTACTCTGAAGCATCTGGCACTGTTGATCGCTCTCTCCTTCCTGAGTTTTTACAATACTGTTCTCTTTTGGTTTTCCTCTTACCTATCTAACATTCCTTTTAACTTTCTCTACACTCTATGTTTTGGTGACCTCACCACCTCCCATGAGCTGAATTACATCTACATACAGATAATTTCTAGATCCAGATATCTGACCTTAAACTCTTTCCTGAGTTCCAGTTGCACATTGCCAACTGATTCTTGGACACTTTTAAGTTGGTATCTTACAAGCATCTAAAACTCAACATGTTCAAAATAGAACTCATCATTTTTCCTGAACCCACCCTTATTTCTGCATAGGATGCTGCCATTCACCTGGGCATTCAGATTCACAACCTTAAAGCTGTCCTTGACTCCTCATTCTCTTTTACTCCATGTAGCCAACTAGCAGCCAAGTCTTGTACTTCTATAACATCTCTTGCAGTTTTCCTTTTCACTCTACTCTTAAGGTCAGGCCCTGAGAATCATTTTCCATGGGTAATTGTGACAGTTTCCTAACTGTCCTCCCAACTTAAATCTATCCCCATTCTAATCTGTTCTCTTCACTGTTGACAAAGAGATAATTGCAAAGCACAGGTCTGACAATGTCACTTCCTGGCTCAATAAACTCTAGTCAATCCCTGGGCCATGTAGGGTGAAGTCTGTGAAATATAAACTCCTCAGTCTGGCATTTAACAACCTGGCTCAAATATGCCCTTCTAGATTTCTTATACACTAATTCCCTTCACATACCCTGTTCCAAACTGGACTTTTGGTTCTTCATACAAGACATTCCATCTCTTGTCTCAAGTCTTAGTGCAGGTTATCCCCTTTACGTGGAATGAGTTCCCACTTCTTTGGATCCAGACTTAGTAAATGTTTCAGGTAACCCTCTAAACTTCATGTCATGTGAAAAGTTGACAAGGATGCTTTTAATATCTTTATCTTGGTCACTGATAAAATTGTTGAAAAGGCCAGGGCTAAAGAGAGATCCCTGGGACATGATACCAAAGACCTCTGTCCAATGGAATTTGACCCATTAATGACTACTCTTTGAGTCTGATCATTCAACCAGCTCCAAATCCACCTCACAACATCATTACCTCTCCTATATTTGTCCATTTAATCTATATAATGAGTTTGTCAAATATTTTGCTAAAATCTAAGCTATTCCTACACTATTGCTCTGATCTACCAGTTTAATTACTCTGTCCATAAAAGAAATCAATTTAGTTTGGCATGACCTGTTCTAGATGGCTTTTCATACACTGGCTTTTCATAATCAGTATTTCCCTTTCAAAGTGCTCAGAAACCACGCTCTTAGAAATCAAGCTCTCTCATCTATTGTTTGCAGATTCCCCAGTCCCTGTCTGAAAACTAGAACATTTGTGCTTCTTCAGGCTTTTAAGCAACCTTTCTGTTACTCCCAAATCTTTAAATAATCAGTGATTCCACTAGTCATTTTACTCCCTCAAGATGTATTATGTTCAGGCCTGGTGACTTGGAATCAATAAGGACAGATAGATGCTGATTGACCATCTACTCACTTACTTTGGTTTTCCAATCCCTGCTAATGCTTTTGCTCTAGCCTTCCAACTCATTCCCCTTGGAAGAGAAAAAAGCAACCTAGAAGCTGAATAGTTTGGTCCTTTTACCATTGTTTGTTACCATCCCTTCCCCGCTAAAACAATGATCCTATTCCTCCTTTAATTTTTTTCTTATCCCTAAAAAAACTAAAAATACCATCTCCTTTTTTTAAAAACTAAGCTTATCTCACCAGCCTGAACTCATACTGGCTTTTTTTTTTTTTTTTTTTTACTCCTGACATAATTTTTAAAGCACTGGCCTTCTCTTCCGCATTCGCTCTTAGGTACTTGCCTTTAAATATCTGACTTTGTTGGTCCACCTTTGCCTCATTTCGACCTTGAGATTGTCCCAGTTCCCTTGGGCCAACTTCGCCTTAAAGGTATAGGCCAAGTTCATATCTATCTTTTCCCTATGCCCTTTGAAATCTGCTCTCTCTAATCATGGATGCATGTCAGACTATGAACAACTTTCTTGTTAGTTATCCTGAATGATAGTAGTGAATAATCATTTGCCCCCAATCATCTTACAGTTGTGACATCAGCAAAGAGTTCCTCCTTCTTAGTTAGAACCAGGTACAGATTTGTAATTGCCCTTTTCGCTCCTTTTTACCTTTTTTTTGGAGGGGGGAAGGTAGGACAATTGGAGTTAAGTGACTTGTCCAAGGTCACACAGCTAGTAAATATATCAAGTGTCTGAGGTCTCATTTGAACTCAGGTCCTCCTGACTCCAGGGCCAGTGCTCTACTTACTGTACCACCTAGCTGCCCCTCCTTTTAACTTTTGATGACTGCAATTATCCTTAAGGCAAGTCACAAATGTATTAGCTACTCTGTTTTTGGGAAAGAGAACACCAGCAAACATCAAGATGGTTGAAGTCACCTATTATTACAACATCATGCTTTCATGCCAGATTTTCAATTTGTTTCCTAACTTCCCCATCTATTTCCTCTTTATGTTTGGGTGGTCTGTAGAATAGTCTAATGACTTCTGTTTTTCCTTCCATTGATTTTCAAGCAAATGAGTATAGCTCCTTAGGATTAGAAGATGTCTAGGCATTTAATTTGCCACACTTCAAAAATAATTTTCTTTGAAATAAAAATTTTTATCCTATCTCTATCTTTTTATTTTTTAGATAAAAATAAAGCAATGTGTCAACTAACACAGCTTAGTCTTTCAAAGTATTCTCAAAATCTGATCTTTCTTTAATAAACAATGCTATTCTGCACTGTCTCTTCTCCTTTAATGTATTCTATTCCATTTGAATAAATGAATTAAATAATACACTTCCTGATTTAAATAATACCCTTCCATTCATGAGACTCACCACACTAGTCTTTGTCATGCACACAAGGTCCAATTCACCTTTTGTTTTAGGATTCTAGTATACTTTTCTTGTTATCGATGGGTTATGCATGTTTAAAAATATGTGAAGACAGGTTTTATTGTTGGCTCTCTTTTGTTTCCTGTGAATCTCTGGGTTTCTTTACATTATGTCTACTCTTTATTTTACATCATTTGGCAAATATTCGCAGGCAGTGCCCTCCTGCCCCATTCCTTTTCAGTTACAATGCCTCTTAAATTAGATTGAAAATACTCCAGACAAATATATTCTAACCAAACCTTGTGAGAAGTACTTCTCATTGGCCAAGATCTGGTGATTCCTATATTTTCAGCCATATGTTCTTGTGAAACCACCAGAAGGGCATAGTAGTCACTGGGTATCATTAATCTTGGGAGGTTTTCTGTCAGATCCTAGATATAAACTCTGGAAGAAGGTCCTTCATTGAGGAATTGGAAAACATCACTATTCACATCTTTTTTCTCTGACACTTAGTAAGTGATCTCTTACCTGATGGCACCTATGTATATATATATCACCGATTCCCTCTACTTCAAGAAGATCCTCTTATCTGTTAAGAACCTCCAAACATTTAGTGGTCCTTTTATTTTTGTCATGTGTCTCATATGTGTGTGTGTGTGTGTGTGTCTGAGTGTATGTGTGTGTGTGCATGTGTGTGTGTGCATATTTACCCTCTCACCTCCTAACCTCATTTTTCTACCTTTGAACCTTAGGATTCCCCTTTTCCTCTCTGGATCTTTTTCCCCCTCTTTTTCACATTTAAGTCTACATTTAAGGTACCAACACTCCATTTTCTTGATCACTTAGAGAGTAGGGAAGTGTTTTGGGGGGACTTTTACTTTTCCTTCTAGAAGGTAGGTCAACCTTCACTTTTAGCATATACAGGCAATCTTCAACAGCTGTGCATTGAACTTTTGTGACTTTAAGCATTCAGTAACTTCATTTTTATTTTTGCATTAGTAACCATGCACATTTGTGGCTACACTCAGTAGAGGAAAAAATTAGAGGGACCACTCTCACAAGTTTGTGGAGTGGCTAGTAATCTACTAGGCACTTCACTGGTCGTGTTCATCTTACCACTGTAAAGGCTCCCATGCATTCATTGCATATTTTCATTGTTTGCCTTTAAAACTCAAATTTTGTGTTCCACTTATGCCCCCAAAGCACAATGTAAGTCCTTTGGGCTTTAAGGTAATACTGAGACCTCATTAGTCTCATCATTTGACAGCAGCAACTAAAGTCCCATTAACCTCTCCCTTGGTTTTCAGTGAGAGGACAAGGTAGAGAGGTTTATAGCAGTATACTATACGATACAGTGGCCTCACACCACCATCTGACACAGTGGAAGGTAAGATTCAGGCTAACAAATGTTTTAGTTTTAGGAATTTTATTTGCTAAATTTTATTTTTTGCACTGTAGATTTTATGTGTTATGAAAACTGAATATTGTCTGAAATCAGTGTTTAGCACAAAAGGTGACAAATAGGGAATTACTAGTGAGAAAAAATGTTTTGCATGTTACCAATTTTATTTTGTGCATTGCATTTTATGGGTTATTTCATTTTTACTGTGTTAGGGAAAGTACATCTATCAGAATTAACATTTTGTTAGAAAAATTGTACACAGAAACATGTATTTTTGGCAATCTCTAGTGAAAGATTATAGTTTTTGTTGGTCATGGGAACCTAACCACCTATTTCCTATAGGTTCAATGTGTCAACGTTTGCATTTTTGATTTTCACACCAGTTTCTTGGGAACATTTCCCCCATGAAAGTTGAGGAGTGACAGTGTAACAATTATTTGGTCATGGCAATTACTTGGTTACTATCCAATCTACACAAGTTCCTGAAAATTCTCTTTGCCCTTTATACTTTTCAGAAGTATGATCCTCAGCCCTTTATCATTCTTGCTAATAGCTCTTTTGACCAATTCACCTGGAGAGTTCTTGACTTGTTAGCTATTTTGTACCTAAAGCATAGATTGGATCTCATAAGCTCCCACCCCTACTCAGTAAACTCCAGAGGCCCCCTCTTATCCTTCTGGATCAAACACAAAGTCCTCTGTTGGGCAGGTTAGGCAATTTGCTATGTCATTCATTTCTCTTTTTTTTTGTCCTACAACTCAAGCCCTTCTCTTTCTCCTGTTTCTTTCTCATGTTTCTCTTTTCTTTCTACTTCACCTTGAGTTATTTTCTTTCTCCTTCTCCTTCTTAGGCTAAAATCTTCCCAAATCTGCCCCAATTTTTTTCCTCCCCAAATTGATTGTCTTTCTTCAGAATTACCAAATATTTTCAATCTCTTTCTTCATATTTCCCTCTTTATTTCTGTACCTTCTTTGATTCACGTGCTCCTCACATCAAAATCAGAATACTGTTATTATATTTTTAGCCATGGGCCAGAAATTCAAGTTCTTTTCTCATACATCATTCTCTCAGTCAAGCTATTCACTTCTCATATCTGGCTTTCCCTTTTAAGTCACGTGGTATTAGCCTGTAGGACTGATGAAAACACCACTTGGGTCTCTAAGATCTTTAGTCATTTTCCCATGACTTTATAATCCCCAGCAACACTTTCCTGGTTTCATCTTGTATCATTTATCCCCACATGAATGACCAGGACTGGGTAGTGGTTATCAGCTTGGACAGTTCGGGGGAGTCTCTTTTTCATATTACACATACATGCCCAGGGAGATGGCTGGCCTGTCTCTGTTGTTTATGGCAGACCAACAAGACAGCTGCTTCAGTGCCCTCAGTGGGGACTCAACAACCACAATGATTTTCTTGTTTCTTTCAAATGGATGATCTCTCAACTAACTGCACTCAAGAACCTACACCATCGTTCTTTAGAGCACAAGAAGTTGCTTCCTCCAGAGATGGTCCAACTTCCCCCTTTCCTCCCCCCTAAAGAAGAGGTCTCACACCCATTATAGAGCTCCACATGTTCAGCAGGATCATTTCCCTTCCTTTTCTGCACCATTTTCTACCATCCATCTTCTTGACATAGGTGATAATTCACCTCTATTTCTTCACATCCCCTTTCTCCTTTGTTTCCCCCTTGAAGCACTTATTCTATAATAACAAGAAACATTTTATTCTTATAACCTGGGGAGTAAAGTAAATATCTCCAGCTCTTTCACTTTCTCCCATAAGATGAAGACCAATGTGTACTTTGTACATACTAAGGTGTTATATGATACTGGCGGAAACAAAAACAGCATAAACTTTAAAAGGAGAGCCTAGGCTGACGAATCATTATGGTGGGTTGACAAATTTATTGTGTATATTTAGAAGCAATCTATATACCATTTCATCACTCGAATGCCTGTTCTTCCCTGAAATGCTTAAAATGAAAAAAAAATTCCTTGGGCTTATGAAAAAAAAATCAATCCAGTCTGACAAAAAAAATAGTGTAAATAGCTTATATGAATGTGGAGGCTCAGAATGGCAACTTGCTCCTAATAGGACATTAGGAACCACCTGCGCTTATCAAAAATTACATTGGCTTCAGTTTTGTTTGACATCTCTGAGTATATTGAATGAATGATAGAGAAGTGCAAAGTATAAGCTACAGTTAAAGGAATAAACACAAACTCAACTCTTTTTCAGAGAAAAAAATGACCACATTACATAGCCCAGGAAAGTCTAGATAAGACTCAGATATTGTGGTTGTCTCACAGATGGCTGACTATGTTGGTTCTGTGTCCCATGAGACATAACATATACTAGTGGGATGTGTTCTTGGGGCTGGGACTTGGCAAACCTGGATTCTAGCTCCAAGTCATCCACTGTGTGAATGATAGGCAATTTACTGAGGATCTGTGTGTCTTGGTTTGACCAGTTATAAAAGAGGCAAAGTAGTATCTGTTCTTGAGGGGTGTTCAGAGGATACATTAGAGATCCCATGTGGAATTTGTCTTGACTTAAGGAAGGTGCCATAGTAACCCAAAATAGCACTAAAGACAAAGACAGATTGCCTTTTTTTTTAAAGAACACAAAATATATGCTTAATGAAAGATAAATAGAATTTAATAAATTGGACAGAAAAAGCAATGATAAAAAGATAAAGTTTTCTAAAGATGTCATAGACTTCGGTTTCACTTCATCAAGTATATTTGGGAGGTTATATAGAAATGAGTATGGAGCACAAAGTTCTTACCACTATCTGTGGCCATTTCTTCCTATTATCACTTAATTTTTACCACCTATCCCCTGAATTTTAAGGCCACTCACCTTCTGGTATCTTTGCTAACCCTTCTCCTGTCTTTCCTGCTACCCAATTTGTCTTCCTAAAACATATTATTTTCCATCATGTTGCTCTCTTGAATAAAAAAATGAAATAGGTCTCTATCACTTTCATACCAAGTCAAGTTCCTCAGTCCATTATTTAAGGCCCTTCATCTACTTGTCCTTTCTTTATATATGAAGCTTTTTCTTTTACCATGAAACAATGTTCCAGTTTATGGGTAGCTAGGTGGCATAGTGGATAGAGTGCTGGGCCTGGAGTCAAGAAAGCCTGAATTCAAATCCAGCCTCAGATACTTACTGGCTGGGCAACCCTGGGCAAGTCACTTCACCCTGTTTGGCTCAGTTTCCTCATCTGCAAAATGAGCTGGAGAAGGAAATGGCAAACGGTTCCAGTATCTTTGCCAAGAAAATCCTAAAATGGGACTCAGCTGAAAAAATCCTAAACATTGCACTCAACTGGAAAAACAACAAAATACTGTTCTAGTTAGATACCTTTACCTTTGCCCACATTTTATTCCTCCCACTTGAAATGTCTTTTTCATTCTTTCTGCAGCACTAAAGACTATAATGCCTATACCTCAAAGAGAGAGAAAAAAGACCTATGTGTATTACAATATACATAGCAATTCTTTTCGTGGTAGCCAAAAATTGTAAATTAAGAGAGTGTCCTACTGGGGAATGGCTAAACCAATTATGGTTGATGAACGAAATGGAAAATTTCATCCTAAGAAATGATGAAATGGACAATTTCAGAGGAAACCAGGAAAATCTCTATGAACCAATGCAGAATAAAATGAGAACTCCAACAATTTATATAATGACAACAACCTTAAAAAGAAAAACAACTTTGGAAGATCTCTTATCAATGCAATGATAAATCACAAGTCCAAAGAACTGAGGATGAAACACACCACTTTCCTCCCCCCAGAAAGGTGATAAACTTAAAATTCAGAGAAAGAGACGCACATTTTTTGGCATGGCCAATGTGTGAATTTGGTTTTGTTGAATGGTGCATGTTTATAATGAGGGTTTTCTGTTTCATACCTCCTCTCTCTCTCTCTCTCTCTCTCGATCTCTTTCTTTCTTTCTTTCTTTCTTTCTTTCTTTCTTTCTTTCTTTCTTTCTTTCTTTCTTTCTTTCTTTCCTTCCTTCCTTCCCTCTCTCTCTCTACATTCCTTCCTTCCTTCCTTCCTTTTTTGTTTATTGTAAGGGGCAGTGGGAAGGACAGATTATAAATGTAATTTTAAAAATAAAAAAACAAGACAAAAACCAAAACCAAAACCTAAAGCCTATGATTGATAGGGATGTGGTAGAGTAGAACTGGCCAAGGAGTAAGAAGACTCAGATTTTACTACCACCTTGGTCACATCTTTGGTATGCAGCTTTAGGCAAGTTAGTAAAATAGGTCTCTAGGCATTCAGTTCAATAAAGATTTGCTAAGGATCTACCATGAGTAGAGCACTAGTACTACAGGTGCTAGGGGAGATATAAAATTTAGATGAGATGTGTTCCTTGCTTTCATAGAACTTATAGTCTATTGTGGAAAAATGCATACATAATTAACAACAATATGCAATAAAATATGATATTTGCATCATATAAAAGGTACAGAAGAGAGGAGGAAAATTAATATTGGATTTTATTATTTATTATTTGAACTCATCCATTTCCTCAGATCCCAACCTTTGAAGGAGTTTTTTTTTTCCTGAAGAGGGTATTAGAATAAGATAATTACTCCTAGCCCTTAAGGCATCTGCTCATTAACTAGCTTGGGGAGGGCCCCTTGCCTCCCCAGGGGATGCCCTTGCTTTTTCCTAACCTTCTCCCCCAATGATGATGTAATGGAGGAGCTGAGAACTCTTAGCCCACCTCCTCATTAAAATGTCCACCAGTCAGGGTTGTCTTACATTCACCAGGTGAGGTCTAGATGAGGTACTGTTAGGCTAATCAGAAGGAAGCCGCACCTAGGTCCTCCCTCTGGGCTTTTTGGCACAAATGGAGGTTAGCCAAGGAGACCCTTTGTTACCAGTTTGCATACCTTTGCTAATAGAGGAGGATACCTTACTCAGAGAATTGCCTCAGTCTAACTTTTATTAAATTCCAGATGCTACAGAAGGACAAACTAGTGTTATTTGAGGCTCAAGACCTAGGTTGTTGTGTGGGTATGTGTGTGTATGTGTGGGGTCATTACCAACTGGAGAAAGCAGTGAGGGTATCATGGAGAGAGATGACATGTGAGTTAGTTTTAAAGTATGGTAGGAATTCACCAGGTATGAGGAGGGAGGGCATACTTGACATAGGGAAGAGCTTCAACAAAGCCACTGTGAAAGAAAAGTACAAAGCATGCATTTAGGGGATAGAGAATAGTCTAGTTGGATGAGAGGACAAATTATGCAGAGAGCTGCAGCATCAGATAAAGCCCTGCCCCACCTTACAGAACGGGAGATAAAACACTCCATTTACATCAGAGGGTCTTGATGAGGAACAAAGGAGCCAACATATGGGAAAATGCTTTGTAAACTGCAAAGATTTAGAGAAAAAAACCAGGTATTGCGAATAACAAAATGTGGCCAAGCTTTTTGGGAATTTGTCCATTAAAATGAATGCCGCTTCCTAAGCCACAACTGTGTGGTAGTACCCATTCTAGTTTCACAGGAATATACATGATTTCCACACCTTGCCTACCCCCTGCCTTGGCTTCCTTTCTCTCCACCAATTTTATAGTCATTGATTTTCTGAATAACGAAATCTTGATTGTAACATTTTTAATCCTGCCTAGCCAGTCAGATGTGATGAGGTTAATACTAAGTCACCAGTACATAAGCCAGACAACGGAAAACAATTAAACAGAGAGAAGAGACAGGAAGAACATATTAAAAGTCATCAGATCTGGCTTACATGTGATCAACTAAATTTACAGAAACATTACCATCATCGTCAAAGGTCAGAGTCTGTTACTGGTGGAAAAAATCAGTACCACGAGAAAAGAAAAAAGAAACAAGGATAAAACAATTCACCACTTTTGCTCTGGATTGAGGACGTTTGTTGAAAATCCTGGGAATGAAACTGGTTGCCATTATATTGTGCATGTAAGCTTTATAAGTCCATGTAAGCTTCCAGTTTCCTGTTGTGAATAGGGTTTAAAAACATAGCAATGCAGGAAGAAAACAAGGAGACATTTTAAGATTGCCTCCACTTATTAGTCCTTCGATTGCCCATTATACTGAGCTCTAAGAATAGATTCTTTTTTATAAAGGTGACTCATGAGCAAATTCTAGCTGTCAGTGCCAATTAAGGCAGATTATCAGGATTCTTCATTAATGGCACGCCCAGGCCACTGGTTATATTATGCAAGAGGCACATAACAGAAAAGAGAGGCTAATTTTCTAATCAGAGCAACATGGTTCCAAATTTATTTTCCCAAATGGATACACAGTCTTTTGATTTCATGTTAAATTTTTAGAAATTCCCATTTTCTGCCTCTTGCAGGAAAAAACAAACAACAACAACAAAAAAAACAAGCACTCTGTGACATCCAGTAGTGATATGCACAATTCCAAATTGGAAAGTATGAGTCGAGAGCAAACTACCATACACTGGAAAAACAGCAATACTCTAATAAACAGGTAATTATGCAACTCTCTGCTCTGTTAAAGGGAGATTGGTAGCCCATTACAAACTGATTACATTTGCCATTTTTAAGCTGCATACAATTATATTTCCTCATTAGCATTTGATGTGTTGAATGCAGCTGACGAAGACTAATAGAACAAACAAATATCAATCAACCTATCTCCACAGAAGACTTCGATGTGACTTCTCTTAATGACATTTCTCTTCAAAGAATAATCACTCTGCAGGAGTAGAGGGATGTAGAGACTGAGGGGCAAGGAGAAGTAGGTGAAAGAATATCATGCTCGCTATCAGGAATTTTAGGGACTAGAAAATTCATTTTGTCCAAGAATACCTCATTAATTTGGACATTGCTAACTTGAACTTTGTGAGAATTCAACTCATATGTTTGTATTAGCTGGCTGTCAACCATAAAAAATAGGAAATGAATAAAGGTGACTCCTGAGAGAAGTTTGGCTAAAGCACGACAGTGGCCACAACAAGGAATTTCAAAGACATCACAAACCACCTTAGTCACTAAATACTTTCTGGCTTTCCTGTTGTTCCTTCAAGTCTCAGTTGAAATCCCACCTTTGGAAGCCTCTCCCAGTCCTTCTTAATGCTAGTACCTCCCTTCTGTTGATTATCTCTAATTTTTCCTGAATATATCTTGTTTGTACACAGTTGTTTGCGCATTGCTTCTTCATTAGATCGGGAGCTTCTTGAGGAGAGAAACTATCTTTGCCTTTCTTTTTATCCCCAGCACTTAGCTCAGTGCCTCGCACACAATTTGGTTTCGTTGTTGTTGTTTTGTTCTTGACCTTCATTTTCTTTTTTTTTTTTCATCATTTCTAGATTTCATTTATTTAATATATTTAGTTTTCAGCATTGATTTTCGCAAGAGTTTGAATTACAAATTTTCTCCCCATTTCTACCCTCCCCCCCACTCCAAGATGGCGTATATTCTGGTTGCTCCATTCCCCACTCAGCCCTCCCTTCTGTCACCCCACTCCCCTCCCATCCCCTTTTCCCTTCCTTTCTTGTAGGGCAAGATAAATTTCTACGCCCCATTGCCTGTGTATCTTGTTTTCTAGTTGCATGAAAAAACTTTTTTTTTTTGTTTTTGAACATCTGTTTTTAACACTTTGAGAGTTCCAAATTCTCTCCCCTCTTCCCTTCCCACCCACCCTCCCTAAGAAGTCAAGCAATTCAACATAGGCCACATGTGTATCATTATGTATAACCCTTCCACAATACTTGTTGTGAAAGACTAACTATATTTTGCTCCTTCCCAACCCATCCCCCTTTACTGAATTTTCTCCCTTGACCCTGTCCTCTTTCGAAAGTGTTTGTTTTTGATTACCTCCACCCCCATCTGCCCTCCCCTCCATCATCATCCCCCCCTTTTTTAATCTTCTTCCCTCTTTTTTCCTGTGGGGTAAGAGTATGTATGGTATTCCCTCCTCCGGCCAAATCTGATGAGAGCAAGATTCACTCATTCCCCCCTCACCTGCCCTCTCCCCTCCTCCCACAGAACTGCTTCCTCTTGCCACCTTTATGTGAGATAATCCATCCCATTCTATCTCTCTCTGTCTCCCTCTCTCAATATGTTCCTCTCTCATGCCTTAATTTGATTTTATTTCTTTTAGATATCTTCCCTTTATCTTCAACTCACCCTGTGCCCACCCTCTCTCTCTCTATGTATATATACACATACATATATATATACATACACATACACATTCACTTATATATATATGCATATTCCCTTCAGCTACCCTAATACTGAAGTCTCATGAATCATACACGTCATCTTTCCATGTAGGAATGTAAACAAAACAGTTCAACTTTAGTAAGTCCCTTGCAATTTCTGTTTCTTGATTACCTTTTCATGCTTCTCTTGATTCTTGTGTTTGAAAGTCAAATTTTCTGTTCAGCTCTGGTCTTTTCACTGAGAAAGCTTGAAAGTCCTCTATTTTATTGAAAGTCAATATTTTGCCTTGGAGCATGATACTCAGTTTTGCTGGGTAGGTGATTCTTGGTTTTAATCCTAGCTCCATTGACCTCCAGAATATCGTATTCCAAGCCCTTTGATCTCTTAATGTAGAAGCTGTTAGATCTTAGGTTATTCTAATTATGTTTCCACAACACTCAAATTGTTTCTTTCTGGCTGCTTTCAATATTTTCTCCTTGATCTGGGAGCTCTGGAATTTGGTGACAATATTCCTAGGAGATTTCTTTTTGGGATCTATTTGAGGAGGTGATTGATGGATTCTTTCAATTTCTATTTTGCCCTGTGGCTCTAGAATATCAGGGCAGTTGTCCTTGATAATTTCTTGAAAGATGATATCTAGGCTCTTTTTTTGATCATGGCTTTCAGGTAGTCTGATAATTTTTAAATTCTCTCTCCTGGATCTATTTTCCAGGTCATTGGTTTTTCCAATGAGATATTTCACATTGTCTTCCATTTTTTCATTCCTTTGGTTCTGTTTTATAATATCCTGATTTCTCATCAAGTCACTAGCTTCTACTTGCTCCAATCTAATTTTTAAAGTTGTATTTTCTTCAGTGGTCTTTTGGACCTCCTTTTCCATTTGGCTAATTCTGCCTTTCAAGGCATTCTTCTCCTCATTGGCTTTCTGGAGCTCTTTTGCCATTTGAGTTAGTCTATTTTTTAAGGTGTTGTTTTCTTCAGTATATTTTTCAGTATTTTTTTGGGTCTCCTTTAGCAAGTCATTGACTTGTTTTTCATGGTTTTCTCTCATCCTTCTCATTTCTCTTCCCAATTTTTCCTCTACTTCTCTAACTTGCTTTTCCAAATCCTTTTTGAGCTCTTCCATGGCCTGGGACCAGTTCATGTTTTTCTTGGAGGCTTTTGTTGTAGACTCTTTGACTTTGTTAACTTCATCTGTCTGTATGTTTTGGTCTTCTTTGTAACCAAAGAAAGAATCCAAAGTCTGAGACTGAATCTGGGTGCGTTTTTGCTGCCTGGCCATATTCCCAGCCAACTAACTTGACCCTTGAGTTTTTCAGTGGGACATGACTGCTTGTAGAGTTTAGAGAACTATGTTCCATGCTTGGGGGGATGCGCCAGGTCTGCCACACTAGCACTCCTCCTTCCCCAAGAACCCCCAACCCGGACTGGACTTAGATCTTCAGCAGGCTCTGCATTCCTGCTCTTATCTGCCACTTAATTCCTCCCACCAGGTGGCCCTGGGGCCAGAAGCAACTGCAGCTGTACTTCTGTAGCTGCCCCACCTCCGCCCCCGGGGTGGTAGTTGAACCACAAACTCCTTCTACTCCCGCAGCTTTTCCCACTAACCTTCTCTGTTATCTTTGGTGTTTGTGGGTTGAGAAGTCTGGTAACTGTTGCAGCTCATTGATTCAGGGCGCTAGGGCATGGTCCGCCCGGCTCCTGGTCTGGTTGGTTCGCGCCACTCACACTGGGCTCTGTTCCGCTCCACTCCGCTCTGCTCCCAGCTCTGTGTGGGATAGACCTCACCCAGAGACCATCCAGGCTGTCCTGGGCTGGAGCCCTGCTTCCCTCTGCTATTTTGTGGGTTCTGCAGTACTAGAATTGGTTCAGAGCCATTTTTTATAGGTTTTTGGACGGACTCGGCGGGGAGCTCACACTAGTCCCTGCTTTCCAGCCGCCATCTTCTTGACCTTCATTTTCAAAGAGGACCAATGGTGTCATAGGTGATGTCTTGACTTCCATATGAATTGAATTTAAGTGAGGCAGAGTTGCACAAAGTCTTCAGCATCATTCTCTTTCTGAGTCACTGAAGTCTAGTGGCAGGACAAAAGTTAACTGGTGATGGCCCGGGATACACTGGATGACCTTGGCATCTTCAATGTCTGCCCAAGCTCTCAGCATCCCATAGCGCCTGTTTCAGCCACCTTCATGGCCACTGGAACAAAGTGTTCTCAGATGCCCATTCTGCCAGGGCACGTCTTCACCTGCTTAGGGCAGATATCTTCCTAACTCATCAACAGGTTTGAAGCCTGTCAGTTGCCCTCAACCTAGTTTAACCCATCTTCTGAAACAGTTTACTAGGGAATGGCACACAGTAGGTGCTTAATAAATGCTTGTTTCTTGATTTCAACCCAACCCAACTCAATTCAATCCAATGCAATTCAACAAACTTAAATTCCTGCAAAGTACAAGGCACTAAGTATTGCAAATACCTAGACAGATCCTTTGGCCATGTTTATAATGCATTTTTCAGTCAAATGGTGGGGAGGGAGGGAAGTCATGTACAGAAATAACTATGAAAGCTAGAAGAATGAGTGAAATATGAAGGGAAGGTTCAGGCAAACTACTATGAGAAATCTAATGTGGAAAGATCGTTGTCACCTGCCAGAGCAAGCCACAGAAAGCTTAATAAAACAGACAGCACCTTAACTGGGCCTTTAATGAAGGAAAGGAACTTCAACAGTTGCAGGTGAAAGGCATAGTGGGAGGAGTACATTGGAGGCCAAGGGGACAGCACGAGAAAAGGCACTGAGACAGGATAGGTCAGGATGATGAAGGGAAATGGAGAGTTGTCTAGTTTGCTCAGAGCACAGAATGTGTAAAAAGAAGTAGCATGAGATGAGATTGAAAAGATAAGATGCAGCCAGACTGTGGAAGACTTTGAATGCCAGGCTCAAGAATTTATACTTTATTTAATTGGCAAGGTGGCTCACAGGCACGATAGGTTTTTTAAACAGAGAAGTGGAGTGATCACTGAGAAAATCTCCTTGTTAAGTGAAGTCGTGGCTGCCACGAGTGACAAGAGAACAGCCTTGTTTGTCACAAACTATGGAAAGAAGGTGATGGAGGATTATGAGCCATGCGGTTTCACTTCAACGGATGTGTGCACACTCATCAATGTGCACAACCCCTCTAATACTACCGTCTGCATGGATTTCTCACAGCTCCTCATCTTGGGTGATTCTTTTCCATGATCTAAATTGGTATTACACCACATCATCCAATAACTCTTCTACAAAGGGTCTATCCCATACACTGAGGGTCTTCCTTTAGGCCTCTTGACATCCCATAAGTACCAGCAGTGCTTAACAGTGCTTTGCCATTGAAAATAAAGAAAAAATCCTCCAGAAAGCTTCATGTGAGAGCTAGTTAAGCTGTATTATTTTAGGAACAATCAATTAGAGATGCAACTAAGAGACCTCGATCAGGTCTGTGAGAATTTTTATGGTGATCTATCTTCAACAATGAGGACCCAGGATCATATATTTAGAAGTGGAAAAGACAGTAGAAACTACTGAATCCAACTTTCTCAATTTACAGATCAGGGCACAGAGGCTTGAGTGACTTGTCCAGGGTCACACAGCTAGTAATTATCAGAGGCAAGATTTGAACTCTAGTTTTCCTGACTCTAAACCTAGAGCTCTGTCCACTGGACTACCTATCTGCCTCTGTCCATGGAATCACCACCCCATATATATGTTATGTGTATATAATAATTCTATGCAGTGTGCGATGACTGACTTTGATAGACTTAGCTCTTCTCAGCAATGCAAAGACCTAAAACAATTCGAAAAGACTCATGATGAAAAATGCCATCCACATCCAGAAAAAAAAATATGGAGTCTGGAGGAAGATCGAAGCAAACTATTTTCTTGTTTTGTTTAGTTTTGTTTTATGTTTTACTTTCTTATTGTTACTCCCATTCATTGTAATTCTTCTATACAACATGGCTAATGTGAAAATATGTTTAATAGGAATGTATATGTAGAGCCTATATCAGATTGCAGGCTGTCTTGGGGAGGGGGAGGGGACAGAGCGGGAGAAAATTTAAAACTTATGGAAGTGAATGTTGAAAACTAAAATAAATAAATTAACTTATTAAAAATAATTCTATATGCTTACTCTGCGTGTATTTATATGAATACATATTGCCCCTTCTCCAGTAGAATGTAAGTTCCTCAATGCCAGTATCTGATTCTTGCCTTTCTAATTCCAGTGCCTGGCACAAAGTAGTTCTTAATAAATATTTGCTTGATTAACTGATGTGAGGAATTGACAATAGCACTTATGATGATGCTGGACAGAATGGCCATGCATAAAGATGTCTGTGCTTAAGGTGACAACTTTAAAAACATTCCAAGGTAATTTTATAAGACATTTCAAATTTTCCCATTGCATCACTCCTGGCCCCGCTCCTTAACTTAGAAAAGACATAAGTGTGGAGCTACTATCCCATGAGTATGAATTCTTACTTCCAAAAAACCTTTGTCTATGCATGAAATGAGAGCATCCTTAATGAAAAAAATAATGAGAAAGGAACAGGTAGGAAATGTTCTATAAGAAAGCACATCT
Organism: Trichosurus vulpecula; assembly: GCF_011100635.1. Lineage (NCBI taxonomy): Eukaryota > Metazoa > Chordata > Mammalia > Diprotodontia > Phalangeridae > Trichosurus > Trichosurus vulpecula. The sequence goes on from NC_050573.1 coordinate 230,645,805, forward strand.
TCACAATCACACAACTAAGAAATAGAGAAAAATGTCAGATCTCATTGTATTTACCATTTATGGATTTTAAGAAAGCATCTGACTCAGTAAAGCAAGATGCAGCCATGAAGATGCTCCTAGACAAGGGATTTTTTAGTTATGTACCAAAACTATGCAAGACTCCATGAACGATGTGACTACAGAGATTATTTTGTTCAATGATGTGTCAAATGCTGACTTCAAGTGAGGTGTTAAATACAGAGCTATATATGTTTGTCAATTTCACAGAGGGTCCCTTAGATAGGGTTTGAATGAAACCTTGATGGAACAAACTTTTCAGAGAAATAATGAACGTGTTCATTTGAAAGATCCATACCTATTTATCACAGCAGGTTTCTTAGGATCCCCTATTTTGCAAAACATACAACGTCATCACCATCTATTTCAAAATAGTGAAAGGGGTTCACTTTTTAAAATTTGTCAACTTGGAATTTACAGTAAAGACTGCAATTTTAGTCCAAATGGGTAAAGTTTTACTTTAATTGTGACCGCATCTAAGGCTAATTATCTTTAGGCGAAGTGAATGTGTTCAAACAAAATTAGATGATTTAGCTGCACCTGGGAGCTCCTTTCAACACAATGATTGTGAGGGAGGCAAATCCAAAGTTACACATCAAAAGAGAAGAGTGAAATCATCTCTTTGTCCTTTAAAATGCTTTTAAGAATTTTACTGGAAATTAGCTAGAGCTTAGTTTTCCAAATGCTCTGCCAGTGCTGTGGAATTGCTCAGACTATACTCTGTTAAAGTCATTGAATGGAATGAGTAGGTCCTTGGATCTAGAGCTCTGGCTAGGTTAGAAGCTAGATAACACATCCAAATTGGCAAGGAGCAGATTTGGGTGTTTAAATCCAACTCCCCTCTCCACTTCCAAAAAGACAGACTCAAAGCCAAACACATATTGAACTTTCATAAACATTTTTTTTTCTGTCTCTTAACTTCCCCCTCTCCTGTGAAAATGCTAGATCTTATTTTCCCCTGGTGATGTATATTTGTAATGTTGTACATCTTTTAAGAACCACAATAGAAATATTTACCGCAGGAAAATGTTAAACTATGACCTTTTCTTTTGTGCTGTTTCTCATTCTAAAGTGAAGCAGGTTTGAGAAAAGAATTTAACTAGGCAGACTGTCTAGACTTTTTTTCCTCAGTCTTCAATAGTATTATATTTATTAGGAAGGAAAACTACCTAGGTTCTAGAAGCCAGGAGGAAAGAGTCACCCTTTTATCCTATTTTTTTTTTCTAGAACACATAGTCTCAAATGATTTTTCATTTAATCTATGTTCTTTACACTTGGAGAAATAGAATGTTTTATGGTTTTAGGATTGCAATATTTATCAGGTCATTTGCTATGACAATTAACCATTGATAAGATTCTTATTTTCTTTTGCATCTGGCACTTTAACTTGATCAAAGATAAAATGAACAATATGAAGAGTTGTGCCTATGAATAAATGGCTCAGGAGAAATAAAGTGGAAAGTTTTTTGGAACTAATAAAAACGAGGGAACAGATATTGTCTCATGGTGACAGAGCTATGATTTCATCAGCATGAATACCCTTTGAACTGATGCTGAACTCATGTGAATATGCCTTCATCCTTCATGCGGCTGAAAAATTCATTAACCGGTGGCCAGTCATTTTGAAGATGAGGCTCTCCCACACTTTGTTAAGCTGGTCCTTGGCTTATGAAATGAACAGACACATACTCCATCACCAAAGGCCAAATTTGAAATCTTTCTACTTTGGGAATATTCTTTCATCTCCTCTCCAGGCTGTACTCTAGACCTCCTCTACCTTACCCTAGATCTTCATCTTGAAGCCTCTCTCAGCCTTAGAATTCAGAGTGGACATGCCCCATTTGAGGAGAGTGCCCAGGTCAGCATAGGTCTCATTTCTCTCCAGGTTACATTCTAGACTTCTTCTATCATCCCTCTCATTTCCTTTCCCAGCTTCCCCCTTTCACCATAATTTTATGTGCTATCTGCCTCCATTTGAATAGAATCTCCTTGAGGGCATAGACTGTCTTTTTATTTTTAATTTGTACTTCCAGCACTCACAGTGTTTGTTAACAAAGTAATCACTTAAACATTGGTTGACATACTGATCTACCTTAGGCTTGTACTCATGGCTTAGTCTTTGAGAACCTAAGATAACCCTCCTCTAGAGGATTTTTCTGGAGGATACCCTTACTTCAATACTCCAATAGACTTATGGCCTCATTGATTTGATCCAGTTCACACAGAAGACTGTCTAACTAGCATAATAAATTAGGATGTTTCTGTGGCCTCTCTGGCAAAATGGCTACTGAAATTTTAGAGTCATCGTAAATTAGAATTTCTTCCTAAACTTTAGATTCAATATATCTTTAAATTATGTATGGATATTTTCCCATTAAAACTTCTTTTAAAAAGTGATAAGGAAATGAGGCATCTTACACAGCAAAAACAAATGGGATGGTATACTTGCCTCAAGGAATGAGTCTCCTTGGCATGAATTTTGAACTACAAGATACAGAACTACAGAGAACGTATGGATACAGGTCATCTCAAAGATGGGTTTGACATGGTCACTGCTATCGATAAACTTACAAGATTAAACTTAATAAACTTAACTTTGATCAATACAATGACCAACTATGATTTCAGAGGACAATGCTACCCACCTAACAGAGAAGTGACTGATTCAAGATGCAGAATGACATTTACATTTTTGGACATGGACAGTGTGGAAATTTGCTTTGTTTAGCTATGCATATTTACTATAAGAATTTTGTTTTTCTTTTTTTCTTTTAAATTAGGGGAATGGGAGGCAGAAAAAATATTTGTTAATTGAAACATAAAATGAAAAATCTAATAATCCTGTGGGGGGAACATATGTATACAAATAACTATAATTAAAAACTATAAAGCAAAAGGGAGAAATCTAGTTAACATTTTGTGGGAAATTGGAGGGGGTCAGAGATGGTTTCAAGGAGAAGACAATAACTGAGTTATATCTTTCAGGGAGACAGAGATGACCTCAGCAGGCAAGGAGGTTTGTTAGAAAAAGACCAAGTGTGGGGGATGGCATGAGTGAACACATGAAAGTAGGAGATGAAAATTTGAGAAAGTACGGTACAAAGCAGTGTAGTTGTGTTAGAATATATAATATTATAAAATAAAAATTATGTAAGATTGTAGAGGGCTTTGAATAGCAGAATAAGAAGCTTATATTTGATTCTATAGGCAATGAGGAACCAATGAAAGTTATTTAGTAAATGAGGGATGGAATCAATGGCATAAGATTATATGGCTGGTGGTGAGAAAGGATAGTTTGGGGGAAGGAGTTCTAGAATCAGAAAGAACTGTTAGGAGGAGACGTATGTTGTAGCCAACTCTGATATGGCAAAGAGCCATTTGTTAAATTTTCAGTGTGAGTATTTATACTTCAGGAATCAGCAATCCAAATCAAGGCTTCATTTATTGATTGGTTAATTATATAGACTTAAGAAAGTGTTAATAGTTCAGATTAAACTTAAAAGTATGTGTGTACATTCATTTCCTCTCTTCTCCTCCTGCCCCCATCCAGTACTGCTTGTTAAACTTTTAGCAGAACACCTTGGTATTTCTCTAAAACATTTTTTGAATTTAAGAGGAGTATAATATAAAGATCAGGGAATGAAATCACTGGACTAGAGGCTTGATAGGATAATGATGATGATGATGATGATGATGATGATGATGATATCTGTCATTCATATAGTGTTTTAAGGTTTGTAAAGTACTTTATATCCATATTCTCATTTGAGCCTCACAACACCGTGAGTTAGGAGGCTATTACAATAGTGGGAAGAGGAGACGAGGACCTTTAATAGGTTGTTTGCAATAAGAATAGAAAGGAATAACAGATGAAGAAACAGACACTGTTGAGGTTAGTTGACAGGAGTGGCAAATGAATTGGATATTGGTGTGAATGGGAAGGGCGCTGTGGTATAGGGCAAAGGGTTTCACCAAAGACTTGCGTTGGATTCTCCCCCCTCCTTGAGTTGTGTGACTATGGGCAAATAACTACCTTTCAGAGTCTCAGTTTCCTCATTCGTAAATGATATGTACATATTTGCCTCATGAGAATGATATAAAGATCAAAGGAGGTGTTAAGCACTTTGTACACTTTAAAGTATAACATAAATGTTAGCTATTATTATAACACTGAAAAGGAAACTGGATACAGAGTCAGAAAGAGGGATCAAATTGTGATTCTGCCACATGTTCCCCCTGTGAAGTTGGGTGAATCAATTCACTTAGGGTCTATTTCCTCATAAGGAAAATGAGTAGGTAGGATATGATTATCTCTGAAGTCCCTTCAGTTGTTTCTCTCGTGTCTGACTCTTTGTGACCCCATTTGTGGTTTTCTTGGTAAAGACACTGGAGTGGTTTGCCATTTCCTTCTCCAGCTCATTTTACAGATGGGGAAACTGAGGCAAACATGGTTAAGTGACTTGCCCAGGGTTACACAACTGGTAAGTGTCTGAAGCCACATTTGAGGAAGATGCATCTCCCTCACTCCTGACCTGGAACACTATCCACTGTGCTATCTAGCTGCCTTGATCTTACAGAGGGTAAAGTTAAAGAGGATTCTGTTGTTTTGAACCTGGTTAACTGGTAATATTACATTAATAGATTAATTAATTAATTAATAATTAATATTAATAGAAATAGAAAAGTTTGGGGGACAAGATAATGAGTTTAGTTTTAGGGATATTGAGTCAGAGGTGCCAGCAAGGTATACAGGCAGACACATCTAGTAGGCAGTTAGAAATATAGCAACAAAGCTCTGTGGAGAGGTTGTGGGTATTGATATACAACTGGGAGTCATTTCCATTAAGGAAATAAAGTGAAGCTCTGGAAGTGGAGAGGAATGCCCAGAGATATAGCAGATATTATCTTTCCCTGAAGACAAGGCCAAGGGTTGTGGCTGATATTTAAAGAAGTGGGAGGAGAATGAAGAGAAATGTAGGAGACAGAAGGAACATTTAGAGGGAGTGATAAGAGGACAACTATGATGCTCCATGTCACAGAAGACAAGGGGAAGAGAGTACTGAGCCCAATAATGTCAAATGTTACACAGAGGTCAAGGAGGGTAAGGACTGCAGAAAGGTCACTAACTTTGTTAACAAATTCAGTGACCTTGGAGAGAAAGCAGTTTCAGCAACATGCTGTGGATGGAAGGAAGCCTACATGGATCTGAGAGTAAGTAGGTACTAATAACAGCAGTTATGCTACAGTAATATATATACTAATGTATCATACTATTATGTTAATATGGTATACTATATTATACAGCTATTAAACTATAGTTTGCATTTCATGTAGGCTTTAAGGATTGTAAATAGCTTTACATACATGACTTGATCTGATTTCACCATGACCCTGAGAGGGTGGTTACTATTGTTATCTAGGGAAGAAGAGGCAACAAACTACCTTCTCCCTCTCTCAAATGTTTTACTTTATTTTTTTTAAATTAAGTATTCACTTTCTCTCCCTCCTACCTTCTTCTTTCCCACTGGAAAAAAGAAGAAACAAACACTTATAATAAATATAGATAATTAGGTAAAACAAATCAGCTGCATTGGTCCTGTCTAAAAATATGTCTCATTCTGCATCTTGAGTCTGTCACTTTTCTATCAGAAGGTGGACCAGTGAGTATCAATACCAGTCCTCTGGAATCTTTGTTGGTCAGTGCACTCATCTGAGTCCTTAAGAGAACAACCTGTCTAAAAGTAGTGGAGAGATAGGACAACATTTGGAAGGGTTAGCAGGGTAAAAAGAAAGTTTGGCTGCGGTCTTTCCCTCCAGGTAGGGGAGATCTGTTGTCCACTTAGGAAAAGGAAAGCAGTTGAGAGAAAGAGAAAAGGGGGATGACTGAGGTAGGATATGAGAGGGACAAAAGACTATGAGTAATGGCAGAGGGGTAAGTTTTGGCAGCAATGGCCATTTCATATTTTGAGACCAGTAGAGAATGAGTGAAGACGAGAAGTTTGTAGAAGGCAGCTGAGGGAGTACACATTGGTTGAACTTAACATTTTCATCTAAGTAGGGGTCAAGATTGTCTGGGGAAATATTGAAGAAAGTGGTGGGGTTAGAGGCTTGATAAGAAAAGGTCTAGAATAAATGTGGTAAATATGAAAGGGTCAAGGAGATTGCCATCTAGCAGTGAGGAATCAGTTTCATGATATTATAATAATACTCTAACAATACTCAAGGAGACTGTGGGATTTCTGACACGGATGGCCCCTCGAATGATGCTCTAAGGCCATGAGCCTTACAGCAACCCTCCATGGCTGCTCATCTTGGGTAATTCTTGTCAAGTTCTCCCACAAATTCATCATTGAGGGTCCACCCAATTTGCTGGGGATTTACTTTGCTTTCTCCTGACATACCATATGAGGGGAGTACTCTGGGAGTCTCAGAGTCAAAGGATCTTAAATCTAGAGCTGGACAGGACCTCAAATGTCATTATTCCAACTCCCTCCTTTCACAGACGTGAAAACGTAAGGATGATAGAGGTTAAGCGATTTATCCAGGTCACACTAAGCATCAGAGGTGGAATTTGAAGCAGATCCTCTGACTCGAGACTTACCTTCTTTCCAATATATCACACGCCTTGTTATAACCATGTGACTTTATACTACATAAGGCTTAAACTGAGTTGGACAAAAGTCATTTGGAGTGAGCTACTAGGAAAAAATTTCTTAAAGTCCCAGACAATCCTCTATGTGCCTGTTACATTCTCAGTGTCTACTGCTAGGGGCATTAAGGCAATATTTTTCTTTCCAAGTAAAGACTAGTTTTCTGATGACCAGTAGTTATTAGTAGCTAATACTTATTAATAAAAAGCAGTAGGGAGGGCACCACAGCTTCTTGCAAAAATGAATAACCGAAAGCGTAAGTTTTAATGCACTAAAGAAATCAAAGAGAGAAAATGGCATAATAGAGCACTGAACTTGGAGTCTGAAAGGCATGGATTTAAACTGTGACATTTAGCTGTGGTATGACAATGGGCATATGCTTCCTAAGCATCCTGAGCTTCAGGAATGCTCTAAGATTATGAATTTTGGGTAGGTTTCTCTAAGGCTTAGTAGAAAGGTATATTCAAGGGGCAGCCAGGTGGTGCAGTGAGTAGAGCACCAGCCCTGGAGTCAGGAGGACTGAGGTTCAAATCTGACCTCAGGACACTTGACACATTACTACTAGCGGTGTGACCTTGGGCAAGTTCACTCTAACCCCAACTGCCCTGCCAAACCGGCCCCCCACCAAAAAAGAAAATATATCAGAAGTACAAAGAAAGTCTCTCTTCTAAGAATCTTCAACTATAGAATTAACTAAATTTTTCTAATCCAAGGTATTTAAACAGGAAAACAAATTATAATTTTAATGCAACAAACAATTTTGTAACTTACGTTTGTCCACTGTCCAAAGGAAAAGCAATGAGGAAGAAGTTACGGAACTAGAAAAAGACATCAAGATTGTGATTAACTTACCTTGTGTGGCAATATGTGATTAGGCCGGTGATAACCCTAAAAAAAAAAAAGCTTATTTGACAACTTAAACCCATGTGTGGTACCTAAGTCACTTGTTAACTCACTGACAATGAATTCACATGCAAATGTCAGGAGCTACACTATTCAGGTTGAGATCTAAACATACCTACACATCGGCCTTCTTTTAAAAGGGAAGGGATATCAAATATCAGAGTCATGATGATTTTCAAGGGAGGCATGAAGTAACCTTAATCATGAGGCCGATAGATGTGCAATAAACACCAACAACTTAGGATTCTCTGAATAATGCGAATGCGGCTCTCATTAGAGTATAAATAGGTGGCCGTGTACAACAGGATTTTATTTGGTCGTGACTGTTAAAAGTTGGGGCAATTTAGCAGGGCTTTAACCCACATGCTGTTCTATCAGTATAGACAGTTATATCAGTGTTAACATTAACAGCCTTTCTTAAACAATATTAAAGTTGTGACCCCAAACAGCAAACACCAAGAATTTAAAGGGGCAGCACCTGTACCTGGTACCTTATTTTCACATCAGATGGCAACTGAGAAAGCATGTGGGAAGTCGCCAGAGAATTAATTGCTTAGGAGGGTAGAACTGGGAAAGGACAGGGCTGGCTCACAGAAATGTACAGCTTTTATCTGAAACTAATGCTTTCCATGTTTTCCCCCTTTACCTCCAAATGAGTAGGAAAGTGTAAATAATATAATAGAGACTTTTGAGTCTTATTTTAATTCCCTAAAAAAGTGAACTTTCAGCTCTATACTACAAGGGGTACTATCAAACAGTACCTAATTCCTTGGGTTGACTATTGAGTAAATTTGTTTTGCCCTATCTTAAGGGAGGAGGAACACAAACATTTCTGAAGCATGTGTTCAAGCACTGTGCTAAGTGCTTCATAAATATCATTTCCTTTGATCCTCAGAACAACCCTAAGAGGCAGGTGCTGTTTGTTATTATACGGATTTTACAGCTGAGAAAATTTGAGGCCAAGTGACGTTAAGTGATTTGCCCAGGATCACACTGCTAGTAAGTGGATTTGAACTCATGTCATCCTGATTCCAGGTCCAACACTTGATATCCTTGCTTCACCTAGTTCCTTTTAACTGTGCTGGTGGCTGAAGTAACCCTTCTCTGAATTTTTTAGTCAGTCCTTATTGCCACTCTGGATGGAGGTTAGGTATAGTGGCAAATTCTCCTCCCTTGAGTCCAAAACTCAACGTCCTTAGGGAATTATGGCTTATTGTCATTTCTCTTGGATCTCGTAGTGGTCCTGCTCTGACACTAGTCACATACTCTCTCGTGTGAATGCTTTAAGTTTTACATAAGTGAATACCAGTGTTGCCTATCGTTTTTCAGTTGGAATTCTATCATGGTTTAAAATTGTCTTCATTTATGATTACAGTCATTGTATATGTCTTTTTTTGAATTCTACATAATTTCCTACAAGTCTGTTCCCATTTTTCCATATTTCTCCTTATTTATGGAAAAGATTTGAAGTTATCTAAAAGAATTAGAAAATTGTTTCTACCCACTGACCAGCAATACCACTACTGATTTCTATCCAGGGAGGTAATGACCACAAGAAAAGACCTAGTGTATGAAAATAGCCATAGTAGCTCTATTTGTAATAAGTATAAACTGGAAAGATGAAAACAAGCCAACAATTAGGAAGTGGCTGAACTGAACAACGATGGTATATGCATGTGATGGAATTTAATGCCATGAGCAATGACGTTCGACACAAAGATCCCTGGTCCTTTCCCTATCACCATGGACAATTTTCCTTCTTAATCTTGCTGCACTGATTGTTGTTGTTTGTAAAAAGCTTTTAAAATTTTATGGAGTTAAAATTGTATGTTTTCTCTTTTATGATCCTTTTAACCATGGTTTGGTTATAGATACCATAGCTAGGAACAGTTGTGAAAAGCACTTCTTTCCACTCTGCTTTTTCTTTTTTATATACTTCTGTCTTTTATTAAGGTCACATGTCAATTTGGAACTTATTATAGTCCATGGTATGAGTTGCTGATCTAAATGTATTTTCTGCCAAACTGCTTTCTAATTTTTCCAGCAGTTCTTGTCAAATAGGGAATTTTCCAGATAGTTTATGTTCTTGGATTTACTGAACCATGGGCTACTGAGTTTGATTATTTATGATACTTGCTTATCTATTCTTTTCCACTGACCTACTTTAAACATATTTTTTAACCAGTACCAAACAGTTTTGATGAGTGTAGCTTTAAATATTGCTTGAGGTTTGTAAATGCTACTCTCTTTTAATTCCTACCTTCTTCTCACACCATTTCCCTAGGGATTCTAGGACTTTTGTTTTTCCAAATGATTCTATTATTGTTTTGTCTAGATATAGTAATTAAGCTATTGATCACTTGACTGGTATAGGGCTAAATCTGTAAATTAGCAGATAATATCTTAATTTTATTACACTGGTGCGCCTCAACCATGAGGAGTGAATGTCCTTCCAATTAGGACTCCCTTGATTTCTAGAAAGAGTGTTTTGTAATCACATATATCTTAATTATATGGTTATATTTTATGCATTCTATAGTCATTTTGAATGGGAATTGTCTATCATTTCCTCCTATTCTTTTGTTATTAAAATATAGAAATTCTAAGGAGGTTTATGGACTTTTCTGTATACTGTTAATTTTTTGAAGTTATTAATCCTCTCAATTAGTTTCGGTGCAGATTCTTTTTAACATGATAAAATTACACGCCTAAATTTAAAGGTTAACATTATTCACAAAAGAGAGATATCAGTTTTCCCAGTAAATACACAGATAAAGCAAGGATGCCCTCTCTTGCCACTACTATTTGACCAAAAATTCTAGTGATAACAATTGGAGGGAAATTAAAGGAATAAACGATGGCAAACAGGAGTAAAAATAATCTCCATATGAAATTATCTCTTTTCACTCTTAATCTATTTGGAAATGGCTCTTAACCTTACAGCTTTACATTAATTCATAATAGATTTAAACTGTCTGATTTCATATATGCATATATTTTTAATGCAAATTTTTTTTTGTTAAAAATTTCAACATTTTGTATTTTTTTCTAGGAACTTTATCAATTTTGTTTGTTTTTAGTTTTATTGCCTTTCTCCTCTCCCTTGCTCTCCTGTCTTCGTCTTCTTTTTTTTTTTTGCTACCTTCCTTTCACCTCCTATCTTTGCCTCATTATCCTTTCTCCATCTGTTCTTTTTAGAGTTTGGACCCTTGGTTTCATGGGTTTTGGAAGCTGTCTGGTGTGGAAACCACCTTCATCAACTGATTGTTAGATCATTTACAGCTGATTTTAGAAAGTTGTTTGGGGCTTGAGAGAAGAAATGACTTGCCTAAGGTTAGACAATCAATCAGTCAGCATTCGTTAAGTACCTATTATGTTCCAGCCACTGTGATAGGATATAGTACAGTACAATACAAATACAGTAAATCAAATCACTTCTACACATTCTTACATGTTCTATGCAGCTTACATTGTGTGTGCGTGTGAAGATATGTAGTGGGAGAGAGACAACAAAGAATATATATATATATATACACATATATATATATACATATACATATATACACGTATACATATATACATACATGTGTGTATATATATCTATATCTATCTATCTATATGTATAAAATGTGTGTATGTACACACACACACACATATTTGAGTCAGAGGCCAGGCCAGGCCATGAATCCAGGTCATTAAGACTATTGTTTGACTAACTGATAACATCTTTATTTCTTTTCTAGTGGTTATGGTTTCTTCCCATTTTTGATTTTGGTAGTTTGTTTTTCTTCTTTAAAAAAAAACTAAATTAGCTAATTTTTCAAACAATTTTATTAGCATTTAAAAACTTTTTGCCACTTTAATTGTTTTTATTTTGATTCTATTTATGTCCCATTTAATTTTCAAAATCACTTGTGTGCTTTTGGAAGGTTATTAATTGGTTGTTTTTCTAGCTTTTTAATTGCATGCTCAAGTCATTAGTCTTATCTTTTCTCATTTTAATGTGTGTTCAAGAGACATACATTTTCCTCTAAGGACTATTTTAGTTGCATTTCATAAATTTTGGTTCTCTACTCATCATTTTCTTTAACACAATATTTGATTATTTCTATGATTTATTCTTCCATTATTAAGGATTTTTTGTCTTAATTTATATCTGAAACTTTTGTTCCTGTCTCCTTTATTAGTTAAATTTTTTATTGTGTTATGATCTGTTAAGGAAATGTATAAGGTTTCTCACTTTCTGCCTTTATTAGTACTTTATGCCATAGCACATAACTTTTTTAAGCCTCATAGGCACCTGAGAAAAATGTGAATTTTCTAAGATTTCTATTATTAGCCTCCATAGGTTTATTCAATCTAGTTTTTCTAATATGGTCTCCAATTCTTTAATTTCTTCCTTATTTATCTTTGTGGTAGATTTGTAATAGTTCTTTCAGAAAAAAAAACATCATCAATAATTTTTAACTCTCTCATTTAGGCCAAGAATTTGTTTGCCTTTAAGAACTAGCTTCTATGTCATTTAGCATATAGAATGATATTACTCATATCCTATGGTGATTTTTAACAATAACATAGTTTCTTTGCTTGTCTTTCTGGAGGGATCTATATGTACTACAGTATCAAGCAAAATTATTGTTGCAACTTCTACTTTGTAGGTTCAAGTTCAAGCCTTTTAGATTCACAGTAGACTTTATTCTAATCACTGAATTCATAAACTCTCATAATTTATGTATGTTTTTTTGTAGGCAATAAATTGTTGGATTCTATTTCCTAATTCCTTTTGCAACTCACATTTTATGGGTGAATTCAAACCATTATTAGTCAAGGCTATAATTGTTAATTTTATTTTTCTTCCATTAAATCCTTTAGTCTTTTCTTAAAAGTAGTAGCAAAAAGAAACTTATATTTTGTCTTATATAAAAGAGTTGAATTTTATTCCTTGGCTCTCTATTCCATGGCTTCTAATTCCTCAGCTGTCCCCTTTCTATCCTCTCATATTCTGCTTTTGCCGGCATAATTTTTAGAAAACCTTCTCCACCTGATACAGATTAGAGTATATGTTAAGTTGTTACTTAATCCTCTTCAGCATCCTACCTATTTATTTAATTAACCTTTACTTATGATGCCCAGCTTCAAGATATAATTTCTTTGTTAACCATTTCCTTTAGACTTCCACTTGTTCTTGTTCAGCTGTTCCTTTTCAAATGAGCACATCTAGATTCAAATTCTGCTACTGACTCTGGGATTGGAATTTCAAACTTTCAAACTCAGTCTTACCACATTCTTATAGTAAGGACTCACATTTGCTTATAGGTTTGTCTACCTTGTTAAATTTTGATACTTGGTCAATTTGAATGTCAAATTAATGCTATGCCTGCCTCTATTCTTAGTAGGAAGGATAGTTTTTGATAATTTTGAAAATTACTTATGATGGATAATACCCTGAGTTGCAGGACAGAATTTTGGTGGCATGAAGTAATTTCCCTCATTTTTCTAAATATAATATTTTAGCTCTGTCTTTGCTAAATAATATTACATTTTTCAAATTGATGTTTTTTGACATGTCAGTTGTTTATGGCATTTCAAAAATTTGCTCTTCTGCTTTTTTTCCTTCTATTTTGTAATTTTTGTTTGGTCTGGGCCATTCTATTCCTCAGAAAGCCTACTGTTTTATTGTTTATTTCCCCAGAATGTTTCTAAGATAGGGATTCTCATGGTTATAGTTTTGTGTTCATTTCAAATTTTGATTCTTATAGATTCCAGGTATTCCTTTTTATTTCTTATTGACTTTGTACACTACTCTAGAAGTTCTCACAATAGTATCTCAGGAACTGTTATAGTGCTGGTCATTCTGTTCTAATGGATGGGACTAACCAATGAAGACTCAGTCCTTGAAGCATGCACACATGTTCCTTGTCTGCTTTGTCTTTGGAGTATTCCTGCTGCCAATCTAAGTGCGGAATTTCAGTAGCCAGTTTTGACCGTGATGAGTCAGGATTAGTACTATGTCATGATGAAAGGTCTTCTAATTGGCTTTGGAGGGGCTGATGACAGAAGAGAGGCTGAGCCTGAACTGAGTGTGCATATGAAAGGTCTGAATGGACAATTTCTCAGTTTTTCCCTGGTGGCTCTCAAGTAGGGATTACTTAAACAACCCTAGAGGTTGTACACTATATTATCCACATTTTTTGGATTAGAAAACTGAGGCAAGCAGAGGCGAAGTGTTTTGTCCAGGCTCATACAGCTACTAAGTGTCTGAGGCTAAATTTGAACTCATATCTTGACTCCAGGCTCAGCTCTCTATCCATTGTGCCACTTAGT
>NC_050573.1:230959838-231087338 GCF_011100635.1 Trichosurus vulpecula
CCACAACTTACTCAGCCATTCCCCAATTGATGAACATCCTTTCAAAATATTTTTGTACAAATAGGTCCATTTTTCCTTTCCTTTTATCTCTTTGAGATACAGATAGTAGTATTACTAGGTCAAAGGTTTTACACAGTTTTATAACTCTTTGGGCATTTTCCAAATTGTTCTCCAAGTTCACAACTCGAAAAATACTTCATTAGTGTCCCTATTTTTCCATATCCCCTCAAGAATTTGTCATTTTTCTTGTCTGTCACATTACCCAATCTGTAAGGTGTGAGGTGGTACCTCAGTTGTTTTAAACTGCATTTCACAAATGAATGGTGATTTAGAGCATTTTTCCATGTGATTATTAAGAGCTTTGCTTTTTTTGTTTTTCTGAAAACTGTCCATTCATGTCCTTTGACCATTTATCAACTGAAGAATCGTTCTTATTTATATAATTTGGATCAATTGTCTTATATATATTTTGGCTGCATTAATTTTTTTTTGTACAAAAGTTTGCTTGTTTTTTTCTAATTTCATGTAACCAAAACTATCTATTTTGTTTCCTATAATCTTCTCTTTCTCTTGTTTGGTCATTAACTCTTCCCTTATCCATAAATCTGACAGGTATATTTTTCAATGCTCCACTAATTTATTTATGGTTTTATCCTTTATGTCTAAATCATTTATCCACTTTGACCTTAACTTGGTATATGGTGTAAGATGTTGGTCTGGGGCTAGTTTCTGCCAAACTACTTTACAGTTTTCCTAGCAACTTTTGTCAAATAGTGAGCTCTTACCCTAAAAGTTTCAATGTTCGGGATTATTAATCATTAGGTTACTATGGTTATTTACAACTATTTATTATGCACCTAATCTATTCTACTGATCAATGACTCTATTTCTTAGCCAGTACCAGATTGCTTTGATGATTACCACTTTGTAATATAGTTTGAAATATGGTACTGTTTCTTTACTTTCCTTAACAATTTTTTTCATAGATTCCTTTGATATTCTTGATCTTTTGTTCTTCTAAATGAATTTTGTTACTCATTTTTATAGCTCTAAATTTATTTCTTAGTTTGAGTTATATGACATTAAATAAGTAAATTAAGTAGGTAGAGTTGTTATTTTTATTATATTGGCATGGTCTACTCATGAGCAATGAATATTTCTCCAGTTGCTTAGATCTTTCTTCATTTGTAATTGTCCCTGGGTTTGTCTTTGCAGGTAGACTCCCAAGTATTTTGTATTGTCTGTAGTTATTTTAAATGGAATGTCTCTGTCGTTGGTAATATATAGAAATGCTAATGATTTATGTGAGTTTATTTTATATTCTGCAACTTTACTGAAGTAAATTGTTTCATCTGTTTTTTTAATTGATTCTCTGGGGTCCTCTAAGTATGCCTTTATATCATCTGCAAAGACAGATAGTTTTGCTCCCTCAGTGCCTATTTTTGTTCCTTCAATTTCTTTTTCTTGTGTTATTGCTATAGCTAGTATTTCTAGCACAATATTGAATAATAATGGTGATAATGGGCATCTTTATTTAACCCCTGATCTTACTGGGAAGACTTCTAGCTTATCCCTATTACAGATAATGCTTGCTGATGATTTTAGATGGATACCATTTTTCATTTTGAGAAAAGGCTCCATTGATCCCTATGCTTTCTAGTGTTTTTAAACAGGAATGGGTGTTATGTCAAAGGCTTTTTCTGCATGTATTGATATAATGTTGTGATTTTCACTGTTTTTGAATTAGCTAATTATGCTAATGGTTTTCCTAATATTGAACCAGCCCTGCATTCCAGGTATAAATTCCACTTGGTCATAGTGTATGATCTTTGTGAGAGACAGCTGTAATATCCTTCCTAGTATTTTATTTAAAATTTTTGCATTGATATTCATTAAGGATGTTTATCTATAGTTTTTCTCTGTTTTTGACCTCCCTGGTTTAGGGATGAAAACTATATTTGTGTCATAAAGGAAATTGGTAGAACTCCTTTTTTAACTTTTTATTTTTCAAATAGCTTATATAGTATTGGGATTAATCATTCTTTAAATGTTTGGTTGAATTCACTTGTAAATCCATCTCGTTCTGGGGATTTTTTTCTTAGAGAGTTCATTTATGGCTTGTTCAATTACTTTTTCTAAGATAGTGTTACTTAAATTCTATTTCCTCTTATGTTAATTTGTTTCACAATGCTAGCTCTGGTATCTACTATCTGTGTCACCTGAAGCAAGCCGTATCACCTCTTTAGGCTAACTGGTTCATCTGTAAAATGAGAGCTTTGGATAATATGAATTCTAAACTTCCTTCTAGCTCTAAATTCTATTATCTTATGACCTGTATCATATTGGGCAAATTCTTGAGCTTTCTACCTTTAATTTCCTCATTTATAAAATAGAAGAGTGGGAATTAATTGATCCCCCCCCCCGCCCCACCTCACAACCCTGTTGTTTCTACCTCCAAAATACCTCACATTCACCCACCTTGTCTTCAGTCACAAAGCTAGCACTCTAGTTCAGGCCCTCATCATCTTTTACCTGGACTAACACATTAGCCTTCTAATCTATTTGCCTGCCTAAAGGTTCTCCCTACTTCAATCCATCCTCAGTGGAGCTGTCAAAGTGATTTTCTAAGGCACGGGTATAACCATATCACTCTACTCAATAAACTCCAGTGGCTTAAAACTGCATTAAGACTTTCAGGATGGGCCATATATAAACACCTCTGGTATTTAAAGTCCTTTACAACCTGAAACCAACTACCTTTCAAGCTTTCTCACACATTATACTCCCTCTAGCACCCTAGTGGCATTCTTATTGTTCCTCATACAATAATTCCATTTCCATTTGCACTCGCCATATTCCATGCCTAAAATGCACAAGAAGTCTTCCTGATTATCCACAACTACCAGTACCCTCACCAACAATTATATACCTATTATGCCTATATATCTATAACTATATACCTATACATGTAAATGTTGCCTCTCCCCAACATAATGTAAGTTCTCTGATGGCAGAGGCTCTTTTCCTTTGTAACAACAATGTTGCTTGCAGCTACTGTGGAGGTGTAAGATCAACAACACCAGCACACAGAAGGGCTGCTAGCACAGGTTCTTTGATCTGCTTTTCTAAGGAAAGCAACTTAAAGGGGTTTACAATCTCACTTTAATCAAACATACATATATCATTTACTTAATTCAGGGGGAAAAGCCAGTACCCTGAACTTCAGAGCAAATACAAACAGAAATTATAAACAGAGAAAATATAAATAGAGCAAATAGCACAAATCAACAGATAGGCTTCTAGCTGTCTGACCAAAGATATACATACATAGTTACCAGAGAGAGAAGCACCAACATCTGGGTTTTCAAAGCCAGAGGGCTCCTTAATGGCTACCCAGAGTCTCCACACCAACACTCTTCCAATGAGTGAGCCCCAAACAAAATGCTGACCTCAGAGTATATACACACTTCCTCAGGGTCAGAGTGCTTCACATCTCTCAAGGGTTTCCACACCTGTTGAGGGCTTCACACCTCCTGAGGGTTTCACACCTCTTGAGGCTTTCACACCTTTTGTGACTTAATTAGCAAAAGGGTATGGGCCTTCCTACAATCAAAGGCACTTGATTGCCTTAGTGCTGAGAAGCACTCCAAAACAAAAGACAACAAAAGTGCCGTTTTGCTTGCCATTTTACCCTTTTATTTCCATATTCCCAGTGTCTAGTACAGTGCCTAGCTGCTGCAGCAACAAATCCTTTAATGAAAGGATTTGTTCTGTGAAGTTTGGATTCACTCAAAGGGCTGCACTTGAGGACCTAGAGAGCCACATATGGCCTTGAGGCTGCAGGTTGCCCAACCTTGGTAAGCACAAAGAAGGTGCTTCAATAAATGATTTTTGATTAACGGATTGATTTAAGGTGACTTTCTATTTTTAAATCCTTTGATCTTATGATGAAGAGGACAGGCATATATTGAATCATGAAAGGATCTGTGTGAGAGTGTGAGTTTTTGAATTTGCCACAGATAATCAAAAGTCTAGATATTTTAGAAATAGAAGTAGAAAAAAACAAACAAAAAACAAAAAATATGACTGCTTGGTGCTGTTTCAAAGACAAAATTATAACTAGGACAACTTGGAATTTCTTGTTAAATGAAGAAAAAAACACAAGCAATATTATTTCAATCAAGTGGATACTTGTGAAAATAAAAACTCCCTTATTTTCTAAAGAGCAATAATTTTAAGAATTCATATATATTTTAGGGATAAAATTATCCTTTAAATCTGCCTTTGTCCCAGCAAGCTGATATTAGTTCTGCTACATACACTACTCCATGTATATTACATTTCAAATGGCTCCCATCTATTCATCTTCAGATACATTAAAGAGAGAACTAAGTTGACTGGAGCAATTTCAAACCCAAAATGTCTTTTCATCCTTGCTCCACAAGACAAATTAGATTTGCAAGCATCCAGACCTCAAATCTATTTGCTCTTTAATAATTTAAGCACTGAAAGGTCAAGCAGCTCTTTTCTGTTCCCCTTTATCAAAGTCCAAGTGCTAATGAAAAATAGCTAAATCCTATCTGCCGCCCAATTGCCACACACTGCTGTCGCCTTAATGTAAATTAACACATTATTAGCACTTAGGTCAATGGTAACCTGACAGAACTTTATGACTGATGTGTTTTTCATTTATAAAAATGAGATCATCTCACTAATTAATTTCATGAAACCTTTCCAACTGCAATTATAACCTCAAACCCTGCTTCCAAAATCTCATCATTCGAATGTCTTTTCTTTAAAGACAATAAAACAGCAAATTTTTCAGTACTGAAAACTGAACAGGAGTGTCTTACTTAGTGAGCTGAGCAAGTCCTGAATTAAAATTCGATTATTCTTCTAATGTATTACTCATAGTTCCTTTGTTTAAAGTTGTACTCTTCCTTTTCCATCACTATTTCAGTATTTCAACTAATATAAAATCTTCCTACAGCACCTGCAATATTAAAATACAATCCACACTGAGGACGAATCTGCCAGAAATAGGACATAACTACAACAGAACTTTCTTGTGGAATGAAATTTAATTTAAAGTTTAATTTATGCTAGGCTTTCCTGCAACAAAACTCTAAGGCCTTTACAAGAAAAATAGGAAATCTGCATTTATATAGAATGGCATATGAAGTAAAGCCTGGGAAAGAACATCTGAAAATCTTTCATATGATTTCTGAAAGTTGGGAGTTCAAATATGTGATAAAGTGTTCAGTTCTTCCTAACTCTGAGATGAAACTTGCTATCGGTTTGTTTTATTTTTAATGTCCCTGAGAGGCACTTGCTCTGGAGTTAGAGGTCTTGGGTTCAGATCTCATCTCCCACACTTATCTCCTACTTGGTCTCATGTAAGTGCCTTTATGTTCTTGATCCTCAGGTTCCTCAATGTAAAACTGAGAGGATTCTAGTTGATCTTATCCAAGTTCTCTTTTAGGTATCAACTATATTATGTGATCTACTCATTCATCTATACGTGAAATTCTTAATTTTAACTCATGTGGTAGCCTGATTCCAACCCATTTTGGAGTATTATTGATGAAAATTTCAAAGATTTAACAATGTTTTCAAGTCCAGAGCTCCTAGTTGTGACTTCTACCTTGATTTAAGTTTTTGGTGTGATGCAGAGATTCCATGTTAAGGAAGAGAAAAAGAAGACATAAGACATAGTAATACTAATTTGTTAAAATCTCTTTGCCGGATTGAAAATCTAAATAAATCTCAAACCATGAAAGATGGATTCATAATGAAGACAGCTTGATACCAAGTTGTTACACTTTAAGCAATAAAATACACTTCATTTTATCTGCTGTTTTATCCTATCACTCAGAGATACCATTTATACGAGTCTTTTCAAGATTCTTTACTGAGATTACACTCCATTGTTCAAAATGGCCTAATAAAATCACAACAAATTTAAACTCAGTGAAGTTCCATGGAATGAAAGCTTTCGAACTGACACTAGCTCAAAGACAGCTCTAATGGGAAGATTCGATGTCTCTGTCACCCTCCAGAATATTCACAGTGAACAGCCCTAAGACACTTTCATGTGATTCTCAGCACCCAATGCAGCTGACCTAACCCAGTCTTGTTCATAAAATGACATTATGAAAACTGGGACAATGGGCAATGGGTAACATATACTGCATATCATAAATAGATCTAGGGAATTAAATACTTTGTTTTAGAAACTTTCATTTCTTTTTGTCCTGGTCTGATCAAGATATGATCAGTCGTAAATTACTTTGGAATATTTGTTGGGCACTATAAATGCATTTTGTGTTCTCTCAACCATAACTCATTGCAAGGAACTTGCTTGGCATCAATAAGTCACTACTGCTCTTTGTGTGTGTGTGTGCGCGCACGCGTACTCATGTGCATGTGCATGCAGCTCAATACCCTGCTGCTCTGCTATTTTGTGATAAAATCTGGTATAATAAAATATTAATTACAGCTGAAAGGTTGGGTGAGAAATATGAACTCAATTACAGTCCCATATTGTGAACAAAGGGCAGGGTGAAAAAAATCCTTTAGTTATGGAGGTTTGGGATAATAAAAGAACAACCAGAACATTAGACTCAGGCTGGGAGCTCCCTAAAAGGCCACCTGTTATTAATCTTCGCAACGGGCACAGAATTTCAAGGAAATTAGTATTCGATGGCACATCTTTTGGGTGAATTTTACTCTTAACTAGTTGAAAGGCTTTCTTCTCCCCCCCCACTATGATTTTTAATTTTCTCCCAGAAGTTACCATAATTTAATCATCACAATTACATAACACAAATACATGGGCACTGAAAATTATAATTAAAGGTCAGATACTATAATTACAGTGTGCTCTCTAAAATAGTTCCCAGTCAATTAGCAAAAATAGGAATATCATACCCAAGCTACACAGAATGTCTTTAGTATGTTTGGGCTATAGTCATCTCTGAACCATAACATTTCTTTCTCCCCCCACCCCCTAAGTAGGCTACTGACTGTCCCAGGAAGGCTCCAAAGATTCCCATTAATGGGAGATGGAATGGATTGTTAGTCCCTTCAGCCCAATGGAAATGAAGTACATTTCTCACTCCATTACTGTAACACCGGGTAGGCTGCATGGAAGAGCCAGTCCTAGGGTAGTAAGTCAAAGTTATGTCCTAGTATCCTAAGTTTGGAGAGACCGGTGTTGGGGCGATGACCAGAGCAAGCTTTTAGAGAGACAGAGGAGAGGCACATTCTCCTTTAAGAGGCTGGAAATCTATATACATACACATATGTGTCATA
The DNA here is from genome assembly GCF_011100635.1 of Trichosurus vulpecula. Lineage (NCBI taxonomy): Eukaryota > Metazoa > Chordata > Mammalia > Diprotodontia > Phalangeridae > Trichosurus > Trichosurus vulpecula. Next base: position 230,967,153 of record NC_050573.1, read on the forward strand.
TAGTATGTACTAAATACACAGAAAGCTCCTAAACTGCTACTGTCAACAAGGCAAAGTGAATTCCAGTTTGCCTAGTGGGTTAGTTATTTATTGACATTTTTATTATGCTCTCTTCTCTAATCCTTCTTCCATACAATAGGCAAAATATCCTACCTATACATAACCTACCTATAAAGAACTGACCTAACATATGCCTACAGTATACATGTCACGTTGTTGCTCTTCAAACACATCTGACTCTTGGTGACCCCATTTGGGGCCTTCTTGGCAAAGATACTAGAGTGCTTTGCCATTTCCTTTTCCAGAGCATTTTACAGATGAGAAAACTGAGGCAAACAGGGTTAAGTGACTTGCTCAGGGTCACCCAGCCAATGTGTCCTAAGTGTCTGAGGCCAGATTTGAACTCATGAAGATGAGTCTTCCTGACTTTAGGCTCAGCACTCTATACACTGTTTCATTTAGTGGCCTATCATCACATCACTCCATTGCAAAAGAAGTGGTTCCCTACTGCTTCCAGGATAAAACAGAAACTCTTCGGCTTGCCATTTATAACCCTTCACAGTCTAGCACCAGGCCTCCTTTCCAGTCTTCACTTTATCATACACTGTATTCCAGTCAAATGTATCTGTGTGCCAATGCCCAACCTGAGCATTACATCTCTTGCCTCTCTACCTTTCTACAGACTATCCCCTCTGCCTGGAATTCATTTTTATCACCTCTGCCCCTTAGAAGCCTTAGCTTCTTTGCTGTAGGTTCTGCTAAGGTGGGATCTCCTGAGGGAAGCCTTTCCTGTTTCCCCCTAGATGTCTGGAATCTCTTCCTCCTCAGAGGCAAACAAATTTGATTATCAATGTACATATTTGTATTTAATTATCAATGTACTTATTTCATTCCACCAATATAACATAGGCTCCTTGAGATTATGGACTGGTTTTTATGTTGATCTTTCTACCCCTAGAGGCAGCTAGGTGGCACAGTGGATAGAGTAGCAGGCCTGGAGTCAGGAAGACACAAGTTCAAATCTAGCCTTAGACACTTACTAGCTGTATGACCCTAGGCAAGTCACTTAACTCCTGTTTGCCTCAGTTTCCTCACCTGTAAAATGAGCTGGAGAAGGAAATGGCAAACCACTCCAGTATCTTTGTCAAGAAAACCCCAAATGGAGTCACAAAGTGTCAGACATGACTGAAAATGGCTGAACAACAAAAATTCTACACCTAGTACCTGGTATAATGTCTCACATATAGTAAGAGCTTAATAAATGCTTATTAAATTGAACTGAATAATTGCTCCTACAAAACTATAAGTTTCCTGAAGGAAGGAATTGTGTCTTACTCATTTTTATTTCCCCTGTATAGTATGCTGTACATGGCAGGCTACTGAAAAATGGTTATTGAATGTTTGATGAATTAAATCTCCCTCACATACTTTTACTCATATCCCTCAAGCTATCTGCTTCCCTTTTGTAAGTTTTCTTCCTTTGATGACTATATTGATCTACCTGGCCCCAAACCTCAGGCCACGCTTCCCATTCCATCCATCCATTTAACCAGATCTTCTCCCTGCAGCCACAGGGGGTCTCCTCCTCACCCGCTCTGAACCTGTTATTTTGGACCCAGGAATCAAAGCAATATTTCTGTTACTTCTAGAAAGGGCATTTCACCTGACTGCTCTAGGGATCGACAAAATATCCCCATGAATCTTAATACTGCCCTGGCCATCATTCACCTGCCTAGGTCTCCTTCCCCCATTAAAATATAATCTCCTGGAGGGCAACTATTACGACTTTTTTATATTTGTAACATTGGTGCTTAGCACAATGTTTGCCACTTTCTTAGTAAATACTTAGAAAAGCTTTTCAGTGAACTCACTAATAATCATTTTATCTTGACTTCGCTGTTTCAATGGGCTTGAACCTAAGGAACCTGATTTTATCCTAAGTAAATGATGGGACAGATTGTGGTTTCTACCAGGCCACAATTCCCTTAGAAATGGCCACATCTGTTGTTGTTGCTTGGTTATTTTTCAGTTGTATCCAACTCTTCATGACCCCATGGGGTTTTATTGTTGAAGATGCTGGAGTACTTTGCCATTTCCTTTTCCAGCTTGTTTTATAGATGAGGAAACTGAGGCAAACAAGGTTAAGTGACTTGCCCAGGTTCACACAGCTAGTAAGTGTCTGAGGCCAGATTTGAACTAGAGAAGATGAGTTTTCCTGACTCCAGGCCCAGCACACTAACCACTGAGCCACTTAGCTGCTTCTTCTGGCTCTCTAATGCAAAGAAAGCAGGCAGCATTAGTTAGTCCAACTCAAGGCTACCTATGTGACTCTGGTCTTAGGGACCATATAGCATAAAAAAGACCAGTCAAAGATGACAGGCTGAGCAACTCTATTACCAACTCATTTATTTCTTCAGGGGAGGCAAGGAAATGTGTGAAAAAAATTCTTAAAATCAGGAGAAATGGGAGTGGGGAAGGGAGTAAGCAACATGTTCTGATCTATATGCAAAACAAAACTACAAATGCATTTTTACAAAAAAAGCTAAATTAAGGTTTTATGACGCTAGGAGGCACAGTGCCAGGCCTATAGTCAGGAAGATACACGTTCCTGAGTTCAAATCTGGCCTCAGACACTAACTTTCTGTGTGACCCTGGGCAAGTCACCTAACCCTGTTTGCCTCAGTTTCCTCATCTGTAAAATGATCTGGAGAAGGAAATGGCAAAGCACTCCAGTGTCTCTGCCAAGAAATCCTCAAATGGAGTCACCAAGAGTCATATACGACTGAAACAACTGAATGACAATATCCATCACACCCATCCATTGTATTTTCATGATCTTCCACAACCATTTTAAAGCTTTTTTTCAAGGTTTTGTTGAGAAAGAACGTTTTGATTTTTAGATGAACTTTCAAAAAGAATTGACATTATCATCCTTGAGGCAAGATGACAAAAAATGGCTTTTTTTCTGTAGTGATCATATAGAATGTGATTTTTTAAAACGCATTACAATTCACCCAAAAGCATATATGTGGGGGAGGAGATACAGAGATTTAACATATAAGCCTTACCATAACCATTCTAGCATTTCAGCACAACTAAATAATAACAGAAACTGGAATATAGGAACTTTTACGTTGAATTCTCGCAACTGAATGACAATTTGATCTTTCTGTTTGCAACCACACTAAAAGAGGCAGTATTATTGTTTTGGAAATCAGACAATTGGAATGCATATCTCTTATACTGTCAGCAATAGATGGTTCCTTTTGCTGCTCCTTTTAAAAAAGAGTTTTCAATGCAATCTTCAAGTATTGTGGCAGGCAATAAATTGTGGAATTAGACCAAAAACCAAGATGTTCATGAATTTTACATTTGCACTATTTTAAAGTGGAGAACAACTGAAAGACCATTTCCAAGTACTAAAAAAAAAAGGTGGTATTTGCTTAACTTCCTTCTTTAAAGATCACACAAAACTGCTAAATGCATAAAGACAAGCAACAACAACAAAAGGAGGGTATTTTAACTGTTTGGGTGGGTAGATGGTGCAGTAAATAGTGCCAGGCGTGGAGTCAAGAAGATTCCTGAGTTCAAATCCAGCCTCAGATACTTACTAGCTATGTGGCAATGAGCAGGTTGCTTAACCCTGTTTGTTTCAGTTTCCTTATTTGTGAAATGACCTGGAGAAAAAATGTCAAACCATTCCTGTATCTTTGCCAAGAAAACCCCAAATGGAGTCACAAAAAGTCATACACAACTGAAAAATGACTGAACGATAGCAAAAATTTAACTGCAGGAATTTCAACATTTTTATAGGGCTAACAATTATCTTTTTAAATAAATAATTCCAATTCTAAAGTATTCAGAAGGTCAAGGCAGAATGCAGCTCTGGTTAAAGCTGGCAAACAGAAATCCTTGCCTAAAGCATCACATTAAAGAGTAACCGAAACATTAGCTTCTCACGGTGAGGAAACCAATAGAGATATCATGATCTGAAGCCAACACTTAAACACATTCCCAACACTGAAGAAAAATCAGACTGTGCAGAGAATAAGGTCGATGCTTCAGTCCAATGAGGAAACAGTGAAGAACGATGAAGTGTTAATGATAATCAAAATGGAAGAGACATGAAAAAATATCTTGTTCAACTCCTTCCTTTAGAAAACCTGAGAGCAACTTGAGAAGAAACCGAGCCCTAGAAAGTTTGAGCCGGGTGACGCGGTGAACAGAGTGGATGTACCTTAGGGAGACCTGAGTTCAAATGCCAGCCTCAGGGATTTCCTCTTTGTGGCGATTCACTTAACTGCTGTCTGCCTCAGTTTCTTCATCTGTAAAACGGGAGTCATAATAGCAAGTACTTCCTTGATCAAAAGACGTTCTATCTGTAACGTGCTTTGAAAACCTTAAAGCGCCGTGTCAATGCTGGCTATTATCATTACTGTTATCAAATGACTTGTACACAGTCATAAAGTAGCAAACCGGGCACTTTGCCAGGGACCATGCTGGAGGCTGTGTGTGTGTGTGTGTGTGTGTGTGTGTGTGTGTGTGTGTGTGTGACAGAGAGAGAGAGAGAGAGAGAGAGAGAGAGAGAGAGAGAGAGAGAGAGAAACGGACAGATGGACAGACAGAAACAGAGACAGAGAATGAGACAGAGAGGTACTGAGCTAGACGCTGTGTGTGTATATGTGTGTGTGTGTGTGTGTGTGTGTGTGTGACAGAGAGAGAGAGAGAGAGAGAGAGAGAGAGAAACGGACAGACGGACAGACAGAAACAGAGACAGAGAATGAGACAGAGAGGTACTGTACTAGACACTCTGTGTGTGTGTGTGTGTGTGTGTGTGTGTGTGTGTGTGTGTGTGTGTGAGAGAGAGAGAGACAGACAGACAGACAGACAGACAGAAACAGAGACAGAGACAAAGAATGACACAGAGATACTTTGCTAGATGCTGTGTGTATGTGAGAGAGAGAGAGAAAGAAAGACAGCGAGAGACAGACAGAAACAGAGACAGAGAATGAGACAGAGAGGTACTGTACTAGACACTCTGTGTGTGTGTGTGTGAGAGAGAGAGAGAGAGACAGACAGACAGACAGAAACAGAGAATGAGACAGAGGAAAAAAAAGACAGACAGAGAGAGAGGGGAAGTTAGGGATGGAGGGAGAGAAGGAGAGAGGGAGAGAAACAGAGACAAAGAGACAGAGAATTAGAAACTTCCTAGTATGTGACTGGATAGCCATATAGGTTGTTTTTACTATAACTTACTATACTGTTGGGACCCAAGGTGTTTCAAAGGGTTATTATTCATTTCCATTAAGACCACAATGGGAATTAAAAGAGCAGCATTCCAGGACAATTATGAGGAAGTTGGTATACATGAGTTGAGGAGGAATACTACAAGAATTGCAGGCTAACTTTCTTGACCACTAGGATGAAAATACTGAACAGACATGATGGGGACCATAAGCAAGAGTGTTCAAAAAGAAGAAACAATGACCATATTCTGGAAACTGCTTGATGCAATGGGTACATTCCAGTACCTTCAAGGAGATAATGACTGAATGACTATCTGGAAATGAGTTATTACAGAGAAGGACCTAGCAAGAAAGCTTAAAACCTTACTAGAGAGGGAAGAAATCATTGACAATAAAGCAAGATGCCTGCTAGAGGTAAATTTAATATCTGTTCAAGTGGTAGCAGCTGAAGATGAAAAGTAGGCTGTAAGCCTAGCAGTGCAAATGCATGGAAATCTCTTTGTACAGTTACGAGTCTTCTCAAGAGAACATACATACTTTTCTGGGGAAGAGTGTTTAAATCCTAGTCAGGACGTGCCGCAGAAATCCTACTGCAAAAGTAGGGGATTAATATAGAGAGGCAGGGAAGGCAAAGGGAAATCCTCAAAAGAGAAGTACTTGATGTCATGTGTACTCTGAAAATGCATAATCTTGAGGTCACCTTAAGCTCTTCAGGAGGTTAAGTGGATAACTTTGTAGAAAAGAGAGAATGTTTTGTACATCCTCACATGTCTAATCAATATCAAATTGCTTGCCTTCACCAGGAGGGTGTGGAAGTGGGAGGAAAGGAGAGAATTTAGAACTCAAAATTTTTTTAAATGTTAATTTTTTTTACATAAAAGCAGGAAATATTGATTGAAATTAAATATATTATAGAAAAGAGTATTGGAAGCCTTGATCATTCCACCACACCAATCAACACAAGGATGAGTACACTTCTGACTGTGTGTTTCAACAATCTGGCTAGCAGCTGCTGTGGGGGTGAAAAACCAACAACCACCAGCTCACAGAACACTGCAAGACCAGGTTCTTTTGATCTGCTTTACCAAGGAAAGCAATATTAAGGGGTTGACAATCTTACTTTAATCCAGCATACAAATACCATTCACCTAGTTCAGGGGAAAAAGCCAGCACCTCGACAGACAAATACAATTCATAGTTACCAACATCTGAGTTCAGCCAGGGAGCTCATGACAACAGCTGGCCCAGAGTCATGCACGCCACTACTGCTGTGGGTCAGAGATCCCAAAAAGGAAAGCCAACCCCTGGTTTTATATCTTTTTCAGGGTCAAGGGTGAATCACACATGCTACTCACCCACATGACCTAAAATGGTCACAAAAAATGTGACTTAAACCCACGTGGTCTAAAAGCCTCTGATGTCGCCAACATGTCACTCAAACCCATGTAAACTAGGCTTTCCCTTGAGGCAAGGAGGTCATCCAGGACTCCTAATTTAATCAAGGAAATAAAGGCCAAACTCTTCAAGGGCACTTGGTTGAATTAAGTGCTAAGAGCCCATTTTGATTGCCAATACACTGTGTCACATCTGGAAAGGCTCTTAACGGAGACTGGGGCTCAGTACTGCAAGTTTTCATCCACGCTAGTACTCTCAGCTCTCTGGAAATACCAAAGCATTGTTCTCAGCACAGTGTCAATCATTCAGTAAGAATTCACACATATGGGAAAAGCTGAAGACTTAAAGATTTCACTCAACCGCTCACAAACTGTATGATCCTGTTAAATTTTTTTAAACCTATTATCACAGTATACAAAATGAAGATAATAAGATGATGGAATTGTGAATAATGCCCTCACACTCATTTAACCTTCCTCAAAGGATTTCTATAAAACTCAATTACACAATGCTTTGGGGACTAGGGGGGGCCGGGTTGGGGAGGAGAGTGGGAGTGATTTCATTGGTTTAGGGAACTTCTAGGGAGGAAATTCTCTCTACAAATGAAGATCAACAGTTTCCCTGCAACTTATAGTCTTAGAACCTACCGAGAAGAGAGGTTCTCACACTTTCTTAATTCATGTCTCAGTAATTTTTTTTCACTGTGCCCCTAAAAATACCTAACAGTTGTGTTTATTAAGCAGTTAGGTCCAAATAACAATAAATATTTATGTTCTAAAATAGGACTATTTGGAAAAAAAACAAGTGTTTCGGAAATAAACAACAAAAAACAATGCACATAAATTGGAAGAAAAAAATTTTGTTTCATTCTTAAATAACAATAATTAATTGCTAATGGATGTGTGCACCTGTTGGGCACTGCACAACCTTTCTAACCTTGGAATTCAATTGAATCCCACCACCCTCATTTCCTGTCTATACTCATATTCAAGCAGTACTTGCTTTTTTTAAAAAAAAATATTTTTAATTAGTTTATTTTTTAATCAGAGCAACAGCTGGAAACCAAAGTTTGGAAAGAGATGACATCACAAACAGAAAGTTTGTGGAGTTACAGGAATAATCCAAAGTACGAGCAAACAAAGCTTATTTAAACATTTAATGTCTTCAGAAGGAATGCAGCCTCAACTTAAGGGTAACTACTCTGAAGTAGAAGTTTTCTCAGTCTGTGAGAGATGTCAAGTATCACTGTGCTTCTCTGGAATGTTTAATACATCCTGTACTGCCCTTGTGAGTTTGGGGCAACTAAGTGGGATATAATGCTGGGTCTGGAGTCAAAAGGATCCGTGTTCAAATGCAGCCTCCAATACTGACTGGCTGCGTGATCCTGGACAAGTCACTTAATCTGTTCGCCCCAATCTCCTCAACTATGTAACAAGGATAATAATAGCACCTTCCTCCAGGATTGTGGTGAGGATTAAACGAGTGAATATGTGTAAAGCATTTAGCGAGAACTTGGCGCATGGTAAGGGCCACATAAATGTCAGCGATTATTAGTATTATTAGTATTAGTATTAGATTATTAGTAATGATAACATCATGTCGCTGTTATCAATATTGTTATTGTGGGGCGCCACGGGGGCACAATTTGGCATATACGTGTCAGCTGTTATTATTTTAATACTTTTGATAGGTCTTATCATTATGATTTGTTTTTATTGTTATGGGGTGCCATGGGCACCATTCTGAGTCAGGTCACTGACAGATTCAATGCTTTGCCCAGGGTCACAGCTAGTAAATGTCAGAGACTGGACTGGAACCCAGATCCCCCTGACACGGAGGGCAGCTGTCTCTCCACACTGCTTGCTTCTCTATATTGCCTTCCAGCTTATGAAATACTTTCCTCAAAACAATCCTGGAAAGGATTTTATCTTTTATTTTACAAGGAAGGAAACTGAGGTTCAAATAAAGTACTTGACAAGATCATGTAGTCAAGTGAACATAGGTTAGGGAGCTCACGCTCAGTGATCATGAAATTATGTGTAAGTGCTCAGTAATTATAAATACTATATGGATGTAAACTAGTTATGTTATAGAAGTACTAGTGACCACACTAAAAGGTGTGTGTGTGTGTGCACGCATGCACACATGTGTGAGTATGTCTGTAAAGATTATCTTGGCTTATGTGGCGGCGGGGGGGGGGGGAGTAAGGAAAAGATAAAGGAGCAGAAAACATCTTTTTGTGTTCCTGTCTGTTTTTCTCTATTGTCAATTATTACAACCATCAATCAAGACCATCTTTAGATTTTAGAGTAAAATGGTTCTCCTAAAGAGATCTGAGGTATAAAATGGGCTTGAAAAGAACTCTTCCCAATTCCTTAGATGAAAAAAAGAACACGTATTAATTAAAAACAGTATTTCATCATCAATCTTCAAAAGAAATAGTGCTAAAAATGTTTCTATATACCCCTATATGACACTTCCTCCACCCTCCAACCTCCCACCCCAATAAAATCTATTTAAGGGTAATATTTCTGTGACAAGTTTCCCACTGAGAAAAAAAAAAAGCAATGTTAGTTTGACACTGGAACTCCAATGAATAGTTGATGACACCCCAGGGCAAGCTACCAACAAAGGTCAGGAAATCTCATCCCTGGAGGTCACTAATAATAGCACAAACCTTTAACAATATGCTAGACACTTTATCTACTTGAAGACAGAAGCTAGGATCATTTGATGCTCCCTCTTCTAAGTCTATGATTCTATCAACTGAAGTTTTATTATTTTAAACTAGTCGTGCAAAGAGATGAATAAAAGAACTTACGGGACCCATATACTCCTAAAGATGCTGCCATCCTAAGGCTCTTTATATGTTTGATTGAAATGCAAAACACACAACGTCTATATGTAACCAGTCATTTATAACTAATCCCTTAATTTCTGGAAAATCTAAGCATAGGTGAAAGAATGAATGTTCAACTCAGCCTCAGAGATGCTGTTCAATACTGATGAGACTGCTATTTGTTGCTGTCTCTTTTAAAGCTAATCTCTGAAAAGGGTTCATTGTAAGATATTTAAAAGTTAGTCAATGAACCCCTTCATTTCCTTTTATCTTCATACAGAACAGCGAGTTACTCTAAGGTAAAGATATCTATTATGCCTCCATCATGCCAATACTTCAATGGATTTGTTTTCACCTCAATGCAGACACACTCCCTCCAACAGTGATGATTATAATGAATCTTTATCTTCCCATCTCACACAACTTTAGACTATGTCCTCCCATAAGTCCTCCAAAGGTGGAGGGGGGGGGAGCGTGCAACACTCAGATCTGTTTGGGGCCTTCTTCAAAGTCTTTCAACACGATAAGGAAGCCCATTTTAGTAAATTGGGCTACATCATCTTATATCTCATCCTTTCATTTTTGTTGTCGTTCGGTCATATCAGCTGCGCCCAGCTCTTTCTGACCCCATTTAGGGTCTTCTTGGCAGAGATACTGGAAAGGTTTGGCATTTCCTTCTCTGGCTCCTTTTACAGATGAGGAAGCTGAAGCAAACAGGGTTAAGTGACTTGCCCAGGGTCACACAGCTACTAAGTAACCGAGGCCGTATTTGAACTCAGGAAGACATCTTCCTCACTCCAGGCCTGGCACTCTATCCACTTTTCCACCTAGCTGCCCTTTCTCCTCACTATACAGCTACAATCTTTTCTTCCACCCTTTGGACAACATACAACTTGGATTCTCAAGAGACTGCAGTGTCCCATGGTTTGTGGTCATAGTGCACCACTAGACAAACAGTTACTTCTCTTGCATGGTGTCCTGTAAGCCACATCTTTGGTAATATTCTGTTGCGCTCTATTTACACTCACCATTAGTTTTTCCAGCGTTCTTTGGATGACCCATAACTTTGAATTTTCAGGGGTGAGGCAGGTAGGTATAGTGGACAGAGTGCAGGGCCTGGGAGAAGTAAGATTGGAGCTGAAACCATGCCTCAGACACTTAGGAGCTATGTAACCCTGGAGAAGCTATTTAACATCTGTCTTCCTCAGTTTCTTTAACTGTAAAATGCGAATGACAATATTATCTATATCATAGAGTTGTTGAAAGAATCAAACGAGATATTTATAAAACCCTTAGTACATAGTAGGCACTTAATGAATGTTTATTCCCTTCTATGATTTATAGGTATATGGCATGACTGAAATGTCAATGGTATTTTTAAAAAGGTGGGTTTTGTTTCAAGGAGAAGCTTGACATTATCAGAATGTCTATGAAATTTCCTAATTCTACTTCTCTTTCTCCTATTCAGTGTCAAGCCCAGTTTATCATCCATCTGGGGTATGTATGTATTTGTGCAGGGGTGGGGAACGTATAGCCTCAAGGCTATGTGTGGCCCTCTAGGTCCTCAAGTGCAGCCCTTTGACTGAATCTAAACTTCACAGAACAAATCTCCTTAATAAAGGATTTGTTCTATGAAACCAAGGACCTAGAAGGCCACACATGGACTCAAGGCTGCAGGTTTCCCACCCCACCCTACATAAATAATTTGTGTGTATAAATATATATCTGTATATATATGTATGTATACACACTCATGTGTATACATATACGTACACATATTTGTGTGTCCTATAATATCTTATTATATATACATATACACACACACATATACTTATTTGTATATATGTATGCATAATAGGATATAATGGTATCAAGAGGTCTATGGGGTCCTCGATGAGCAGTCCAGACCATGGATAAGGGTGGTTGTCAACCAACTCAACCTCCTATCTCACACTACAACATTCACTTCTTTTTAGGAATAAGATTCATTCACTTCACAGCTGGTAACCCCAACCTATCAACCTTTCATCTTACATTCCTTGCCAGTCTCCTCTCTCTGCATAAGGTTTATTACCTTAGTAAATACTTTAATCCCATTAAATAAAAGTCTAATACAATGTAAGCAGTAGACGTATATTCAAGTATTTCTGAAACCAGAAGCACTTCATTTTCCCTTACTCCCCGAAGTGGAACCTCACTTCTTCTGACATACTACAGAGTGAAAGAAATGGAAATTTTATGGGATTAATACAAATATCCAAATTTCTACAAGGTGTAGGGAGATGTGGTACAAGTCACTTATGGCAGATCACACTGTCAAGGAGCTGAAAGTCTCCTCCTGGCTGGAATGGCTGCAGAAACCATCAGTGACTTCTCAATGCTGTATGCTCATTGGCTTGACTACACAAACCTGAGTTGTGACTATTTCTGTTTAAAATTTTAGGCATTACATATTCTTTGTCCCGAATTCTGCTAAAGACTTTGTATACACCATGGGGAAAGAGTACAGTTTACCAGCCACAGGCCTGCTACATATATATGGTGGACCAAGATCAATGAGCTATCCATCCAAACGCATACCATAGTTTCAACAAGAGCATTCTTTATTCAGCAGACTTTTCTTATGTAAATTATGAGGCTTCAGGTGAGAGGAATGGGTGATTATGAATCTCATTTAAGAAGTGTATAGTGTTCTAAGGCTTGACACAAACAACACAATGTCATATGCGATGTCATAAACAGGGGGATATAGAAGATGTAATAATCATCTGTAAAGAATCTCTTTTTCAGTTCCCCTCTTTTCTGAGCATCGTTAATAGCAATGGCAAATACCTTTAGAAAGTACAGCTCTCCCCCTTAATGGCTTGATGGATATAAATAATGAAAGAATCATTGAAGAAATTTCTCTTCGTTCTTTCATCTATCAAGGACTCCTATGTGTCTTTAATATGTATGTTTGAGAAGAAGTTTCAATGTTACACTTTCTTCCCTTAAATCCATGTGCTTTTTTATATTGTCAACAAACAGTAAACACAGAGGGATCTTGTATCTTCTCATTTTTCCTCAACTGCTTCTTGTTCTTTTAGGAGGTAATGATATTCATAATCTTCCACTCTCCTCCTGAGTAAGGCTTCACAAATTAGTTTATATTCTAAAAATGGTCTTTCCTTTGTTATCATGTCCTTATACTTGGCTAAGGAAGCTTCTAGATTCTTTTGGCCTCCTCACTATGATGATGGTTTTACATAGTTAAACTTCAGTAGGAAATCATCCATTATCCATGTCTCTCTTTTAGCATTAGTAATTAGCCTGAATAGACAAGATGAGAGCTTTTAAAGGTGGCACAGTAGATAAGAGCACTGGGCTGGGAATCAGGAAGATTCATCTTCATGAGGTCAAATCCAGCCTCAGACGTTTAATAGCTGTGTGACCCTGGGCAAGTCATTTAACCCTGTTTGCCTCAATTTCTCATCTCTAAAATAGCTGGAGAAGTAAATGGTAAATTACTTCAGTATCTTTGCCAAGAAAACCCCAAATAGGGTCATGAAGAGTTGCACATGAGAACACAACAACAAACAACCAAAGCATTTAAAAGTTGAAAGCCAAAGACTCATGATGGAAAATACTATCCATGGCCAGAGAAAGAACTATGGAGCCTGAAAGCAGACTGAAGCATGCTATTTTCTCTCTTTTTTTCTTTCTCATGGTTTTTCTCTTTTTTTCTGATTCTTCTTTCACAACATGACTCATGTAGAAATATTTAATATGATCATAAATGTATAGCCTATATCAGATTGCACACCATCTCGGGGAGGGGGGAGGGGAAAGGGAAGGCAGGTAGGAAGACAAAAATTTGGAACTCAAAATCTTATAAAAACGAATGTTGAAAATTATTTTTACATGTAATTGGGAAAAAATAAAATACTACTAAGCTGGGTAAAAAAGTTGAAAGTCATATTTTCTCATCTTGATCTTTTTTTCCTCTAATTTGGTGTTTATTTTGATCTTTGCTCCAGGAAATCTGATAGCACACAGAAGAGCTATTTGAAAATGACTCCTATATCCATTATTAATTGTTTTCTGTTAAAATATAATCGATCTTACTTTTTGTGATGCTATTTGGTGACTAGCATTTTTTGGCATCTTCCAACTGTTCAGTCAAGAAGAATGTATTTGCGTGAACCTTCTGTGTAGTCTATCCTTTTAAAGTTTTATTTATGTATTTTGTTTGTAAGTTAAAAATATTTACAGATTACTCCTTCTCACAAGAGGTCTCTCATAACAAAGTAAACCACTTACATAAAACTAATAATAGTGACATCATCTGAAAGTCCATGAAACATTTCACATCTGCAGGAACTTTCAACCTATTAAAAACATTTTTACAGAAATCTATTTTTTCTCTCTCTTGTTTCCCCATCCAATTGGAAAAAACAAACAAAAAATATTTATTATTGTAATAAACATGCATAGTCAAGCAAAACTATTTCCCTCTTTGGCTGCATATAGCCAAAATAAAGTTTTAATTACATACACACGCAGACACACACGCACTCATACACACATATTTCTTCATCTTAAATCCATCATATCTCTGTCATAGAGAGTATGTTTCATCATGGATTCTCCCATGATCATGGAATGGTCATGGTATTAATCACAATTCTTATGGATTTCAAAGTTGCTTTTTTATTTAGTGTTTTTGTTATTGTATAAATTGTTCTCCTGGACTGGCAGATTTCATTTTTTATCAGTTTATAAAAAGAACTCAAAATTGTTCACTTTTATAATATTCATTTTATAGTACAAATATGTTTTTCTGTTTCTACTTACTTCACTCTATAAGTTACATAAGTGTTGCAGGTCTTTTTAAAATCACTTATTTTCTTATTTCTTAAAACAAAATAATATTCCACCACATTTATATATTACAACTTATTCAGTCATTCCTCAATTTTGAACATGCTCTTCATTTCCAGTTTTTTATCAGTACAAAAAAAGAGTTACTATAAATGTTATGTACATAAAAGACCCTTCCTTCTTCCTTTCTTCTCTTTTGAATGTATGCCTAGCAGTAATATAGCTGAGTGAAAAGGAATGTACTATTTGGTAATTTTGTGTACAATTCCAAATTGCTTTTTAGAATGGTTCTATCTATTCCCAATTGTCCTTCAACACTTAGAATTTTCCCTCCTTTTTTGTTATCTTTGCCAATCTGATGAGTAAGACATGGAATCTCAAAATCATTTTAGTTTGCATTTCTCTGATAATGATTTGGAACTTATAGACAGACAGACAGACAGATAAACAGACTGACAGATAGGATTTCTGCCCTTGAAAATTATATGTTTATATTTTTACATCATCTATAAATTAGATAATGCCGGTTTTTCTTGTAAATCTGAATCATTTCCTTATATACTTTGGAAATGAGACATTTACCAGAGAAACTTGCTGTAAAGATCTTTCTCAGGCAATTGTTCCCTTTTGATCTTGGATTTATTTAGATTTGTTTGTGCAAAAACATTCTAAAAATTTTATGCAATGAAAATTATCCATTTTATCTTTTGAGTTCTTCTCTATTCCTTGTTTGATCATGAGTTTTTCTCCTATTCCACAGATCTGATGGGCAATTTTTTTCATGTTGCCCCAATTTACTTTTAAGATAAACTTTTGTATCTAGGTCTTATACACATTTGGAGCTTTTCTTTGTATAAGATGAGGTGTTGGTCTAAATCTAATTTCTTTCATACTAGTATCCAATTTTCCCAGTAGTTTTTGTCAAATGGTGATTCCTTATCCCAGTACTTGGGGTCTCTGTGTTTATGAAATACAATATTAGATAATTTATTTTTCTATATCTGCTCCATCGATTGTTCTCTCTGTTTTTTTAACCAGTACAAACTTGTTTTAGTAATTACTGCTTTGCGATATAGTTTGAGATCTGCTGCTTCCTCTCTTTCTATTTCTCTCTCCCATCCCAAGGAAAGTTCTTCAACTAATTCACAAGAGTGACTTAGTTGATCACAAAAATGGATAAATTTGGTTTTCAAGATAAAAGAAAAAGACTCAAAGAAAGACCACCACAGTAAAGAAAAGCTTACAAAACTGAGACTTCCAGAGTAGGAGAAATCTAGAACTCAACTCACAAGACTTCTGTAACAAAAAAGATGAATAAAAAAGGGACTTTTATGATGAAGGGATGACAAAGGTACAAATCCCTCTCAAAGAAAATTTAAAAAAACACTTTGCCCAAAAGAACATAGAATTCTTTGAAGAAATGATGTAAGAGTTATAAAAATTATTATAAAAAGAAATTAAAGATTTAGAAGAAAGAATAAGAAAAAGGATCAGTATCTTAACAGAAGCGGCACAAAACTTTACTCTAGTAATATTCTCTAAAAATCAGAATATAATAGGCCAATCGTAAATTAATCGTTCTAGGAGACAAAAAGAATTATTAAAACCAAACCAAAAGAAAACAGGGGAAAATGTAAAGTATCTTTAATTAAAAAATACTGTGACATGGAAAACCTTGATTAAGAAGACATAACCTTAAAGTAAAAGGATTACATGAATTTCATCAACATAAAAGAACCTTGATGTTATATTTCAAGAAATATTTTAAATGCACAGATATATTAGAAGAAGAGAGCAATGTGAAAATGGAATCCACAGATCATCTCCTTAAAAAATGAAACCAAAAAACCTCCAAAATGAAAATTCCCAGAAATATAATTGCAAGAATCCCAACTTACAGATCCTCAAAAAAGTAGGCAGAAAGAAAGAACTTAAATATTGAAGAACCAAATCAAGATCACAAAAAAACTATAACTTTGCAGAAGCAGAGAACATAGAATGAGATATTTCAAAAGTCAAATATAAAAGTCTACAACCAAAAAGAGCTTATTCAGAAAACCTTCATATATTCCAACAAGGAAAAAAAATAAAATTTCAAAAAAAAATAGAAGATTTTAAAATATTTTTCATAAAAAAACAAATCTGGAAAACAAGTGTGGAATATAAATAGGGAAGTCAAAAGAAAAATAAAATGATAACAAGTGAACAATCAGTTTATAGGAATAATTTGCTTACATTCTAATAGAGTACATCCTAAAAAGGTTCAAGGGATCATAGAGGTAGAAAACTGAGATATAGAGGGGCAGCTAGGTGGTGCAGTGAGTAGAGCACGAGCCCTGGACTCAGGAGGACCTGAGTTCAAATCTGACCTCAGACACTTACTAGCTGTGTGATCTTGGGCAAGTCACTTAACCCTAATTGCCATGCCTTCCCCCCTCCAAAAAAAAATGAAAATATTTGGGGCAGCTAGGTGGCGCAATGAGTAGAGCACCAGACCTGGAGTCAGGAGGACCTGAGTTCAAATCCAGCCTCAGACACTTGACACATGTACTAGCTATGTGATCTTGGGCAAGTCACTTAACCCTAATTGCCATGCCTTCCCCCCTCCAAAAAAAAATGAAAATATTTGGGGCAGCTAGGCGGCGCAATGAGTAGAGCACCAGACCTGGAGTCAGGAGGACCTGAGTTCAAATCCAGCCTGAGACACTTGACACATGTACTAGCTGTGTGACCTTGGGCAAGTCACTTAACCCCCATTGCCCTGCCAAAAAAAGAAAAGAAAAGAAAACTGAGATACAAAAACTATAAATAGTTTTGCTATGTTTCTAAAGTATAGTAAGAATAAAGGAAAAGGGGGGAGAGGATTCACTAAGGGGATGTGTATGGAAGAAATGACAGGGGGACTTGTGAAGAAACATAACTGGGTTGGGTAAATAGAAATATAATTGAGTATGGAAGGAGTAAAGGAAACAGCCATCACTTGAGCCCCATCTTTATCTAAATTAGTCAAAAGAGGGCAGAACATACACAAAGAGTTGGTTGTAGAAATACATTCAACTTACCAAGGGTATTGATAGAAACAGAAAGAGGGAAAAAGGAAATAGAAGAAGGAGAGCATTTTGGGGGAAAAGGATTAGTCATAAGCAAAGAAAACCTTACCCTTAGAAAGGGCATAGTGAAGAAAAGGTTAAAAGGAAAACAATAAAGGATAACAAGTAGAAACAAACAGGGAGAAAGGAATAAAGAGAAGAAAAATATTAGAAAATACAATGGAGTGAAATAAACAATTAACTAACATAAGTATTAATGGGAATGGGATGAACTCACCCATAAAATGGAAGAAGGGAGAAGACTAGATTAGAAAGCAAAAATTCAACAATATGTTGTTTACAAGAGGCACACCTGAAACATAAACATTCACACAGAATGACAAATACAGAGTTGGAGCAAAATCTCCTAACATCCATGATGAACATAAATTCAAAAATTTAGCTGAAATATAATCAAAGAGAGTATAAAAATACAAGAAGATTGTGCACGCTGTCTTGGATGGATTTATATTAGGCTTAACATTAAGAAAAGTATAAATTTAATTAACCATATCAATAATAAAAGTAAAAATACCTTATGATTATATCAGTATATATAGAAAAGGGTTTTGAAAAAAATATATCTATTTTTGTTAAAAATTAGAAACAGGAATAAATTATCCTTTCCTTATGATGACATATAATATGTATTGAAAAACAAAAACTATTTGTTATGGTGATAAACTAGAATCCTTTTCAATAAATTCAGGGGTGAAAGAAGGATTTCCATTGTCACTATTTCTATTTCACATAGTACTTGAAATGCTAGCTATAACAATAAAACAAGAAAAAGAAAGTAGAAAAAGGAATAGAAGCAGCAGAAGGAAGAAGGAGAAGTATGAAGGATTAACCATAAGGAAAGAATAAAAGAATTATCAATTTTTTGCAGTTGATATGACAGTGTACTTAAAGTACCCTAAAGAGTCAACTAACATTAATTGAAACTATTTATAACTTTAGGAAAATTGTAGAAGAGAAAATAAATCCACAAAATTGTCAACATTTTCTATATAATACTAATAAAACTTCACAAAAGAGAATTTCTATTTAAGATTGCTATAAACTATATGAAATATCTGGGAATCTACCTTCTAGGTTACACTCAAGAACTTTAGAACTATAACTACAAAAATCTGCTTACAGTAATAAATATAAACCTACATAATTGGGAAAATATTAATAACTCATGAGTAGGATGAGGCAGTATAAAAAAATTAATTTTTTTCCTAAATTTACCTACATAAATTAATTTATTTATTCAATGTCATACTATGGTAGGACAGTAATTTCCTGATGCAAATTTTCTTATCCTGGCCAAACTCCCTCCCCACACACAACCCTCATACAACTTCCTTCAGACCCTGGTTCCCTAGCAACTTCCCTGATAAAGCTTCCCTCCTCCTCCCCACCATGAGACCTGATGAGTCCCATTTTCTCTGGCACAGCTTGCTGATCTAAGGACAATCAAAAGTCTGAGATGTGAGCTCTGAATCGTTCAGACCTGATGGGTGCCCAAGACCACATAAGTCACTATATTCTGACCAATGATTGATTAGGTACATTTCCAGATGGAGACAGAATGGCAGTGTTCAGAGCAGCTAAGTACTACTGTATCCTTGTTGCATAGCCTTGCTGTTATGGCAAAGTAAACTTCCTCCTTTGTTAAATGTTTAGTGATTTATGAGTTCATCCCTTCAACCCAATATCAAACCAGAACTAAGAGGGCATTGGCTTTGGAAGTGTTCCTATGGCACATACTGACCAAACTACCAAAGGATTACTTTTACCAGTTGAAAAAAATAATTACAAAATTCATATGGTAGAGAAAGAAGGGGAAAGTTTCTGTCACTCTACCAGTAGGGTGGTGGGTATTAGTCTGCAGTTGGTATTAGGAAATAATAACCATTCAAAATTCTGGTGTTTTCTTTTTTTCTTTGTTTTGTATTTGCTTTTTAAATTTTTTTTTGAAGAGAGAACTGAACAAACTTGATTTTATTTAAAACCAGTGGCACGTAATATTTTCATTTCAAAAACACTGAAGCCTAATTTAATAAATCAGATGCTTCTAAGCTGAGTTCCTCATAGTTTCTGCCACCATGCTATACTACTGGATTGTAAGTTCTTTGAGCACCATTTTAGTAAAGCATCTAGGGTTGTTATTAGACGTACTTTGACACATCAAACTAATGTAAAATTAGTTTTCCTTTTTAAAAGCAAACTATTGTTGTTTAATTAATTAGTCATGTCTGAGTCTTCATGACTCCTTTGAGGTTTTCTTTGCAAAGATATTGGAGTGGTTCGCTATTTCCTTCTCCAGTTCATTTTACAGATGAGGAAACTGAAGCAAATAGAGGTTAAGTGACTTGCCTACGGTCACACAGTTAGTATGTATCTGAGTCCAGATTTGAATTCAGGTTCTCCTGTCTCCAGGGCTAGCACTCTATCTACTGTGTCATCTAACTGCCTTAATGCAAACTGTATGTGAAAGCTTTATAGGGATTTTTTAAATAAGGTTTTATCTTAGCAATTATACCAAAATATTTACTCAACTGTGCTTTAAGCTCTAAAGTTATTTTAAGTATGACTAAAGACAAAGTGATATTTGAGATTTTTAAAAACATAATAGTAGCCTTCCCTCATTCTCACTGTTTATGCCTTCTGTCATCTTGACTTCCTTCTGTTAGCTATACTAATATTTACTGCCATGACCACGTAATAATATGTTTTGCTTTTTCATTCCATGATCAAATTATTGAGAAAAAGTTATTTATTCTCACAAGACTATCTTCTCACTGTTATGTAATTTTCAGAATAAATAAGAATATTTACTGTTCAAGAGAATTAGGCAGAAATAGACTACTTTATATAATGTCCACTGGAGACTACCTCATTACATTTGGTTCTAATTAAGGTTATTACATTATGGTATTTTTTTTAGTGAGCAATAACTTTACTCAACCAAAACACTACATTCATTTACTAATAAGATAAAGATGTAACAATTCATTGTGTAAGACCCAGACTGTGGTCTTCTGCTTTATAAAAATTATGCTATGATAGAAAGCTTGAAATGTACTGTTCTCCACAGGAAATCCACATTGTTCTTTGGTAACTACAAGACTTTTTAGTAGATGAGCAGTACTTTCAAAACAGCAGAAACCACAACTACAAATAACTTTTATTGCTTCAGAAATATTGTAACATGGGAGTTCTTCTTACTCAAAAACATGCACTTTATATGGGTTATAAAAACAAAAAAACATGTCTATAAGATTTAAATCTGGTTGCATTTATGATATAAGAAATCCAAGTCTGAGAGTTCTAAGACCTGGGCTCCTATTGCCTGTGCTTCTATTAACCAGTAGTATGACCTCCAGCAAGTCACTCAACCACCCTGTTTAACATAACATCTTTTTCTTTCTTGGGTTCTCCTCCTACCTTTCTGATTACTCCTCAGTGTTTTCCATCAGCTCACTATTGAAATGACTTCCCCTAACTATAGTTGTACTTTAAGGGTTTGCCTTGGGCTCTCTCTTTCTTCCACTGAAATTCTCTCTCTTAGTAATATTAGCTACCATGAGTTTAATTATTATCAACATATAAATTATTTCCTTATCTATATATCCAGTCTTAGTCTCTCTCCTGAGTTCTATTCCTACACCACTAACTTCCTATTGGATATTTCAAACTCAATATGTATAAAACAGAACTTACAGCTATTTTTATTCCCAAATTCACTCTTCTTATGAATTCCTTTTTCTGTCAAAAGTACCATTACGCTTTTATTCTCACAGGTTTACATCCTTAGCATTATCCTTGGCACTCCCTCACCACAAACACATTTGTTACCAAATCTTGCCATTTTTTACCTCTACAATATTTCTCACCTTTAACCCCGTCTCGCTCTTCACATGGTGACAATCTTAATCCAGGCTCTCATTATCAATCACCAGGACTATACCAGACAACAGTCTCCTAGATTCATCTCTTTTTACTATAATCCATTTTTCACCTAGCCGGCAAAGTGATTTCATCAAACCATGGTCTGACCGCATGAGTAAACAAGAAAAAACAAACAAACAAACAAACCCAAGAGCTAATAATATCCTCTAGGATCAAACATAAACTCCTTTGTTTAGAATTTAAAGCCCTTCACAATCTAGCTTCCAACCTACCAAAATATATATTATGCCCCTCCTGTACTCTAAAATCCAGTCACCTTGCTTTCTTGCAATTCAAAAACAATACTCTATCTCCAATCTCCATGGCTTTGCTCAAACTGTCCCTCCTGCCTAGAATGTACTTCTTTCTCACCTCTGCATCTTAGAATCTCTATTTTTCCACCTGAAATGCTCACTTGAAGAACCATTTTTATATAAAGCATTTTCTGAATCCCCCAACTTATATTTCCCTCTCCAAGTTCTTGTATTTTTAATATGTGTGTATATAAAGTGTGCATATGTGTGTATGAATACATATACCCATACCCACACAATGTCTCCACAAGAGAACATAATTGATATAATGATGTTTTAATTTTTATTTTTGTAGTCCTAGCACCTTTGTACAGTGCCTGAGGGTCTTTCACTCCCAATTTCCTTTTTTTTTTATTAAAGCGGCCATCCCTTGACTCCCTTCTTAAAGGGGCCTATTCACTGAATGGGTGTTGCCTCACTCAAAGTGAGAACTTGAAAAGACCTTAGCTTAAAAGGGTCAAGGTTTCTCACTGCATCCTGGGCCATCTCCAGTCATCCTGATTGATATCTGGCTACTGGACCCAGATGGCTCTGGTGGAAAAAGCAAGGCTGGTGACTTTGCACAGCACTCCCTCACTCAAATCAAATTCACTTGCAAGTCATGTCATAGTCCTCTTCGAGAATGAAAAACAAACCACAACATAAAGTTTATAGCATCTAGTGGCAATGATATTTAAGGTTTTTCATATAATCTGCACTTCCTATTTCAAGCATTTGTCCTTTCAAAGAAAACTGTTATTTCTTTGGGGATAAAAGGAAATAAAAGTGAGGAGAACCTGGCTACTCAAATGTATCACTGTTTCTCTATAAGTTTGGTCAAGGATTTTCTCCTCTTGAATTCATAAACACACTGTCAGCATTCATTCTATAGGTATGTTCACACATAATTTATCAAATAACAGATTCCCTCTACATTGAAAATAATATTTATTATCACAAAGCTAACTGTTAGCATTGTCAGGTTGAGAGCATTAAAAATGGAATATCCAGATTTTCTCAAGCAAAAGACCACTTACACTATGTGCATGTGTGTATTTGTGTGTGTAGCATTGATGAGCAAATATATACAGGGAGGGGACTTTCCAAAGATTTCTAAGAGAGAGGGACAAAACAGGCATTAAGTGTTTACTTCAAATCGAGCATTTAAAAACCCTAGTACATTAGAAGTTTTGCATAATTTTTAGAGAACAGTTAGAATATTAGTTGGGCAGTTTGAATGATTTACTAATATTTCATTTACTGATATCAACAATAATTACTTTTATTAGACAACATATTTATTTTCTTCTCCTAATACACTAAAATGTTTCTGCTTTTATTATTTTTTAATCATGATTAATAATAAAAATGACACCTTACATTTATCTGGCACTTTTTACCCAAAAGGAGTTCAGATAGCTAGATGCATTTTGTCTAATCTTGCTGAAGACATGGGAATAAACTGCTCAATTTTTGGAGTTGCAAACTCATTTCATCCAGTTGGAATTCCCAGTGCAACTAAATGGGAAATTGGCATTAATGTCCCTCCAAAAACAATTTATCCTTTTCTCCTTGATAGTGTCAGGCCCATTATCTATCTCATAGACAGAATTTTATATATTGGAGATATAATTTGCAGTAATCTAAAATGTAAGCCTGGCAATTTCATTTTAACAATTAGGATGGCAATTTATCTACTAAAGGGTTTTTACTAGGATATGCTGCTTGAATACAATGAAGTCTTTTCCCCTTTAACACATAATCTTAGAATTTTTAGACATAGAAAGGCCCTTAGAAAACAAAAGCTATCAGAAATCAAGGATGAAAGGGATCTTTGAGATCATCTAGTCTACCACCCTCATTTTACAAATAAGAAAACTGAGGCCCAATGAAGTTAAATTACTTGTTCAAGTTTATACAGGTGGTAATCTAGCTCCTCTGGCCGCAAATCTAATATTCCCTCCATTTTATCAGGCTGCCTCTTCAATTTTAACTCTCAGTTTTTAGCTGAAACAATGAACATGCTTTGCTGTTGTTCAATCATTTTCCATTCATGTCCAACTTTTCGTGATGTTGTTTGGGGCTTTCTTGGCAGAGATACTAGAGTGGTTTGCCATATCCTTCTCCAGCTCATGTCACATATGAGGAAACTGAGGCAAACAGGGTTAAGAAACTTGCCCAGAATCACACAGCTAGTTAGTGTCTTAGACCAGATTTTAACTCTAATTAACGATAATTAAGGTTGTATAATTAATAACAACTCATATTTTATAACACATTAAAGTTTGCAAAGCACTTTGTAAATATTAACTCATTTTATTTCCATGACAAATCTTGGAAGTAGGTGCAGTTATCCTCCTCATTTTACAGATGAGGAAACTAAGGCATAAATTAAGTGATTTTCCCTGGGTTATAAAACTAGTAAGTGTCTAAAGCTGGATCTGAAGCCAGGTCTTCCTGATTCCAGCTCCAGTACTTAAATACTTTGTGCAGCACTAGGCATACAACAACAATCATGGTGAAACAGGGCCTGTCCTCAATTTCTACATTCTACTGGAAGAGAAAACATAGATGCACAGGTATATGCAGAATCTATACCAAATGAATAAAAGATAGTTTGGGGAGCAAGAGCATTGGCAGCTTGAGGGATGAGAAAAGATTTCACATGAAGGTGGTTCTTTAGATGAATTTGAAAGAGATCAGGGATTCCAAGAGGCAGAAGTAGAAGAGGAAAGAAGATTCCAATCATGACGAGCTGGCAACAGAAAGGTACATGGAAGGGAGATGGACTGACACGAGAGAGGAACATCAAGAAATGTCTAATCTATGTAACAAACTATTGCTGATTCATTCCCACAAATATTTAGAATCTTCATGAATGCTTTTTGGTGGTTTTTTTGTGTTTAGGGTTGAATTTTTGTAAAAATTTAAACAGAACATTTTATAGATGCTCAAACAGTGCAAAATTTTGCTGAAAAAAGTCTTAGGTAAAATTCAACATTGACTCATGACTAGAATCTTCCCAGTTTCTGTGTTGATTTTGAAAAAAGACCAATTTTGCCCACTCAGGCAAGTTTTATCTAACATAGTTATTCAATCAATAACACTTTATGGAGTATTTACGATATTCCAGTAAGATTACCGAGTGATAGGGATAATTTCTGCTCTTACACTGTAATAGGGGAGACAAAATGTAAATAACAATGTATGCTCAAGATATTTACGGTGTAAATGGAAGGTAATCTTAAGAGAGAGGGGAGTAGCAGTGGTGCATGAGGGATGGCAAGAGGAAGGGGTTGACCAGGAAAGGCCTCCTATAAGAGGCAGGATTTGAGCTTGAGTCTTCAAGGAAGCCAGGAGGCCATGGTGAGGAGAACTCCAGGAATATTCAATAGCCAGTAATACAGGAAAGAAAGGATGAGGTCATTGTAGCCGGATCATGGTGTATGTGAAAGAGAGTTAAACATTAGAAGTTTTAAGAATAGCCATAATGTCTATAATGCTAGACCTGGTTAAACCTGAGTTCAAATTTGACCTCAGACCCTCACTGTGTGACTCCACTCCAAGACAATTTCTGCCCATCTCTTTTTTCTAATCTGCAAAATAGGGATTAAAATAGCATTTACTTCCCAGGTTGTGATGATGATAAAATGAGATAAATATTTGTAAAATGTTTAGAAGCATTTTTATTAATTATTACTACCTCAATATTACTAAGTATTAAGTGCTAATATTTAATGTGGATATTATATAATTTGTTAATATTAATATATTGCTTATATTAAATATCAATTATATACTGCTATTTAAAATTGTATTAGTATTAGGTTATTATCATCGTCATCATTATTGTGAAAGACTTGAAAGACAGAAAGTGTCCAGGTTTTAAAGGCCTTTAAATGATAAACAAAAGTTTTATATTTGATCCTGGATGTAACTGGGAACCACTGGATTTGTTTTAAAAATGCCCCAGATCACTTACCATTACCTGCATAGGCATACTTCACTTTAATCAAACCTAATACTATAAAAGAAAAAAATCTGTTTTGATCATAAAATAAATTAAGGAATGATTATTTATTTACAGAAGAGTTGTAGCAGAATTTCTTTAAATGGCATGTTTCCTTAATATTTCATAATATGGACTCTCATACAAAAATGTGATTTTTTATGGAAGTTCTTAAGAAACTTTCATGCTATAGCACTGATAGCTGCCTGCCCATATCTTTCTCCTCACTTCTAGAAAGTCACTGCCTTGGTAAACACTGAGGGGGTGGGCAATGGGACACAGTGAAATAGTCAAACTTTAACTTTGTCTGCTCAATAGAAGCTGAATAGGAGAGGATAAAGATTTGAGTCTGGGAAATCAACTAGAAGGCTATGACAACAGACTAGCCAACAGATATCAGGGACCTGGCATCAGGATGGTACCCATGTCAGTGAAGAGAAAGAAATGTGAAGGCACAACCAACAAGATTTGACAACAGATTGGCTACATGGGGGTAACTGTGAGTCAGGAGAACAGAAATGGGAATCACAAGGCAAAGGGGAAGAGAGAACAATAAAAAGTGGTATCAGATAAAGGAATTTTGAAGTTCATGGATACAGAAGTGGAATATTTGTGGGTGATAGCAAAATCAAGGCTATGACTATCTCTGTGTGTGTAGCCAAGATGGAGTAAAGCAGTAGATCAAAGGAATTTAGTAGATTGGGGAACTGGGAAGTTTGGGTTCTTAAGGGAGCAAGCAACACTGTGTTGAAGTTCCCTAGTAGGAGGGAAGGAATTGTCGTAGAAAGACTTTGAGGTAAGTCCCCTTTAATTGCTTCTCTCTAAGATTGCCTCTAAAATATTTTGTTTATACATAGTTGTTGTCTCCTCCATTAGACTGTAAGCTTCTTGAGGGCAGGAACTGTTACTACCCTTCCTGTATCTTCAGCTCTTAGCACAATGCCTGGCATATAGTAAGTTATTTAAGAAATGTTCATTGACTTGGACCCTTTGAGGAAGAAAGAAAAATGTTCCGGGGACAGACAGACAATGATCATTAAGATTGGATTCAGGGATAAATGTAAATAATGGGAACCTCAAAGGAAAAGACAATGTTGGATAATGATGGTAGAAGTAGAGCCCTACAGTAGCAAGTAAAGGTGGTTTTTGACCATGCCCAATTCATCAGAGGTTATAAGTGAAAGCACAACCAATTATAGGAAGGGTAACCAGGGATGTCATGTCATCAGAAGGGAGCCAGGTTTCAGTAAGTGCTTGAAGAAGAAAGGAAAGTGTTTAAGAGAAAATCGAGTTTGTTATATTTTGATGCACTAAGTAAAATCTTTTTACCAAGAAAAAATAATTTACATCAGATGGTGAAGCTAGCAATATTTTTACCCTGAATTAGACCTTTACCTCTTTAATTCTATTGTATTGTTAAGATAATAATTATGTTTTTTGTATTAAGCAGTGGATAAAATTTTCCTGTTTTATGCTTGGCACATCCAATTTAGAATGATTACTCTATAACTTGCCCATGACTGGGAGTCCACAGGAAAAAAATTGAACTTCCCTCAGTGTTTACCAAGGCAGTGGTTTTCCAGAAGTAAGGAGAAGAAAGATGTGGGCAGGCAGCTATCAGTGCTATAGCATAAAAGTTTCTCAAAAAATTTCTGTAAAAAAAACCACATTTTTGTATGACAGCTCATATTTTGAAATATTAAGGAAACATGTCATTTAAAGAAATTCTGCTATGACTTTTCTGTAAACAAATAATCACTCCTTCTTTTATTTTATGATTAAAACAGATTTTTTTTTCCTTTTATATTGTTAGGCTTGATTAAAGTGAAGTATATTTGTGCAGGTAATGGTAAATGACCTAAGGCATTTTTATAAAAAAAGCATTTTCTCCCTCAATGAGAGCGGCCTTGAAAATCCTAGTCCCCAATGTGCTATATGAGAAGCAAACATGAAATAAAGAAAATAAAGATGGGAAAAGGAGTTGGATCAGACCAAACATACAGAGAGGAATGCTACGTGAAAGGATAATGTTGAGGGTGTCAGGGGAATAGTTTTTAATAGATCTGAAAGAGGGGATGAAATGCAAAATTGGAACAAAATCAAAGATAGTATTACTACTGAAAATAACAGGGGATTGAGAAGCCATAAATAACTAGTGAGCCATATGCCTGCTCCGTTAGCTCTACAGAATCTTTATAAGTATGATCTGCACATGCAGAGGAAATCATTGAGGAAAATATGAGAAGGGGACAGACACTTTTCCACACACAATATCGGAGCACAGTTTTATATTCACAAATTTGATCAAAAGTTACAAAGCATATAAGATTCTAGTGTACTTACTGTTTATTCACTCTATTAAAATTTTTATAAAAAGCTCTTGACAAGCATATATTAAGTGTTTAATATGTGTCAGTCATTATGATAAGTGCTGGAGATTCAAAGAAAAATAAAAATAAGGTTCCTACCCTCAAGGAACTCACATTCTAAGAGGAAAGAGAATTTGAAAATAATTATGTACATATAAGATATATACAGAATAAATGGAATGTATTATCAGAAGGAGGGCATTGCATTAGCTCAAGCTGAAAGGGTCTTTAGAAAGCTTCTAGTCAATTCTCTTGATTCTGTGCATCAGGATTCCTTTGTTTTAGGGAATAAAAGTGAGATAGCTGTCTCCAGAAAATCATTATTAAAATGCATATTACTGGAAACCAGGAGACTTTTGCTAGTCTTCTCCCACAAGCACATTAGAATGAATTGGTGAGTCACACTAATGAATTGACATCTTGGAAGATATGCAGTAGTAGGCCTTGAAATAAAAAGATATAGGACAGAGTAGTTTGATTAGTGGCAAAAGGATGAGGGAGAAAGCAATAACACTGAAAATATGCAAGTCCTCTATAGTCAGAATCATGATAAAGAGGTAGCATAGAAAGAGGGATGAACCCATCAACTGGGGAATGGCTGAACAAGTTGTGGTCTATGATAGTGATGGAATACTGTGATTCTATAAGAAATGATGAGCAAGATGCTTTCAGGAAAACCTAGAAAGACATATATGACCTGATACAAAGTGAAGTGAGCAGAACCAGGAGACCATTGTACACAGTAACAGCAATATTATACCATGATCAACTATGAATGAATTAATTATCCTCAGCAATACAATGATTCAAGACAATTCTGAAGTATTTAAACTATTAAAAATGCTATCTACCTTCAGAGAAAAAACTGCTAAGAGTCTGAATGCAGATCGAAGCATACTTTTTTAAACTTTCTTTTCTTTTTTTGTGTGCATGATTTTTCCTTTGCAACATGACTAATACAGAAATATATTTCGCATGGCTGCACAGGTATAATCTATAACTAATTGCTTGCCATCTCAGGGAGGGGAGGGTAGAAGGAGGGTGAGGATTTAGAACTCAAAAAAAGTTAAAGATGGTTTTTATAAGTAATTTGAAAAATATTTAAAAATTAAAAAAAGAAAGAGGGATTGAATACTAGTGTGGGTATCTCAACGGAGCAATTATAGATATCAAGGTACATTGAGAGATACGTGGAAAATCTGAAAGACTAGATAGTAAGAGGATGAAGGTACTGAAAACTCATACTACTTTATAATCTTGTTTCAGTCTGGGCTTAATAAAGAAAATGCATAGAAGCATGTAAAGAGGCTTCTTCAGATCTAAGACATTTAATATTTCCCTACATAATTTCTAATAGGGAAATGACATTCTAACAATCTTTCATGTAAAGCTTGACTAAAGCTTTTAAAATTGATAGTGCATTATGGTTTCCATCAGGATACCTAAAAGACTACCTCTCAAGTACAAAAAAAAAATTCTTAACGACTCCAAGAAAGACCTAGCATGAATTTACCGCCTCATATATATGTTTATTTGTATGTGTGTATGTACATATACATATACACACAAAGATGTTGAGATACAAATATGTATATCTCTATATAATTTGTTTTCTCAATATCTTTCTCCAATATTACTTTTTAGTTATTTAAGTAAATGGAAGGTTATAATCATGTATATAAATGTTTATATTGAATATTAATTTACCTTATCTAGGCAATTTAAAATTCAGGAGGGAAAACAAATAAAACTATGATTCCTTTTTCTTGGCTTGGCATAAACATGGGTGAACGGGCATACAGATTGATTATGGTCCCGAACTATCTGCATTTATAATTGCTTTGTGTCTCTTAAATGATCATCCTCCAAACCAAGTATGTCCTATATGGCCCCGGAATGTAACTCCAGTAACAGAATATATTCAGAGACAAAGGGCTTGATGAGTATGACAACGATGATGTCCTACTGCCAAGAGTATTAAACTGTTTTTCTAGTAGTGGAATTACAGTGTCCCCTGCTTCACCTCTGCTCTCCTGTCCAATCCCCCGAGGCCAGCACATAATGTGTCAATGGCTGGCTAAGGATAAAAGCAGAGTTTGTGGTCACACACTGTGATTTTACAGTAAGCCTAACTAGTTTATATGGGGACAGAAGCTACAAGAAGCTCTAAGAAATTACATAAAGAAAATGTGAATAATTGCCTTATCTTGTCCTCAGTGAAACAAAAACTAATCCTTTCCCTAGGAATCAGAGCACAGTATGATGTGTACAAAAAAGGTGTGACCATGATATATAGCAATAAATAATTTACCTTCGATAGTTCCTCAAACTTTCTCCTATATGCTACAAAATAAATAGTTATATCTCTATATGCTCATAAAGAATAGAGTCTCTAGCTAGATACCTATATCTATCTTTGTCTATAGAATATATCCTATATGGAGAACATATCTATAAATATGGATATATAGAACAATTCTATATGTAACTATATAAAGATATGTTCTCTATAAATTACTTATTTTGTAGCATAATGGTTTATATTATAGTATAAAATATATTTATATACACACCCACTATATAATGAATGTGTGATCCTTCCATGATTTTCTTTGTTTCATGGGTTATTTTTATCTTTACTGGTACATTTGTGAACTCAGAGAAGGGAGACAGGCCACTAGCATATATGACGAGATGAACAAAAGCTGCAAAGCATACATAGGCATGGATATATTGTGATGTTACTATGAGAGTATACTTCCACACAGATAAGATTAAAGATCCATTGGAGTATATATAGCTTGACTACCTAAGCAAACTGATATTTAATCAGTGGACAGGCCAAGGTGTTACATAGTAAGTATAAATACATCACTGAAAATAAAGTGTTAAAATAAATGTAGTTACATATTTTATGAAACTCAACAGCACCCAACATTTTTGAAACCATTCAATGTTTTAGGAATTTGTGTTTAATATACGTATACAGTGTATTGTTTTTAGGAAAATAAAAAATACTCTAAAAGATATTTTCAACTCAGTGGCTTCTAATGCATATACCAAAAGAAAAAGAGACACTATCCTCAGAACAGTATAGTTGAAAAAAATCAGTGAAAACAAAATGCCAAATTATTAAACTCTACTGTGTTCTAGTGGGGCAGCTAGGTGGCACAGTAGATAGAGTTCCAGACCTGGAGTCAGGAAGACCTGAGTTTATATCTAACCTCAGAAACTTACTAGATGTGTGACCCTGGGCAACTCACTTTCCCTATTTGCCTTGGTTTCCTTATCTGTAAAATGCACTGGAGAAGGAAATGGCAAACCACACCAGCATCTTTGTCAAGAAAATCCCCAAATGGGGTCATGTAGAATTGGACATGAATAAAATGACTGAACAACAGCAAAAATCTGTTCTAGTATACTATTATCACTATGAAGAAACACAGTTTGTTTCAAAGCAATTAGGGTGAAATAAACACACCACCACTTGAGGAAAAAAATTACAAATCATTCCCATATATTATCTCTAGCTATAAACCATTAGCAAAATAAGTAGCAAACACATTATTAATCAGGGAGATTGAACTACACAGTAGATGAGATAAGCATTACAAGTAGAAAAAAACACGAGAAAGATTTTTGTTGTTGTTAATATAACAAAAGCACAACTTCTGTAAAATCTATCCTTTATTTCAAGCAACTTAAGCACTCGCCAAAAACATTTCTAAAGATTGTATGTATATTTATTGAACAGTGGTGAGGAAGAGAAATAATACTAAAATGATTCTAAATAAGGAAAAGAAATACAAGCTTTCTCTGTCATATGGAAGGATGACAGTGGAACCTAATCTGAGAGGTAAAAAATCCTGACCCCCTAAGTCTTTGAGTTAATGACTTGACTGTTGGAATTTGTGTTCCTCTCATCTATCTCAGGAATTAAATACTTTTAGGTGATAGAACTGATGTGTTGATCAATAAAAAGACAACAATCATTTAAACCGTGAGTTCCCGGCAATTTCAAGAATCTGCATTAACCAAGCTAGGGTGACTAGAGGAGAATCGATCGATCCACAGCCACCTTACTTAGTGAAGAGCATAAATGAGATATGGCCAAATTTTCAACACCAATGAATATAGATTAAAGAAAAAAATAAAATCAATGAAAAGCATGGGTTTTGGAAACTGTACAACCACAGTATCTTTGAAAACATAATACTAAGCACAATCTGGGCAAGTAAACAGATGCTCACTTTCATTTCTATTCTTTCTTCTATTTATCATATCCGCTCGGGGAGCACTTTCTTGTGTTTGATTACATGAGTGTTTTATAAATCTCCAGATGTGTTCATCTGTTTTTGTCTACTCTGTAGCTTTGTGTTTAAAATCCCTTTTACCACCCTAATCAGTGTTCTTATATCCCCAAAGAGCAAATGAATTCTTGGGATTTTAAAATACTCCACTTAGCTTTAGGGTATTATGGCTACAATTTCCAAACTAACCACTTCAACTAGATCTTCTATACATTCAAGAGATAATCAGTCTCATTATGGTCTAACATACAACCAATCTCCTTAAAGGGAACATCTATTTTTTAACAGAAATAAAAAGGTAATGTATGACAGGTGAGACTGAAATAAGTTTACTGTTAGTTAATCTTGAAAGTCTATTAAGAAAATTCAGCTTTCCTAATGGAAAACAGTTTCCCTTCTAGGAACCCAATCCAGTGTTTTAAATAAATCAAAGACAAGCCACCTACTCCAGGAGGCCTCTAATGATTCTCTATAGTCAGTCATGTGTGACGTTTAAAAAGTTCAAGAGACATAATTTCTGAGTAATTTAATCATTTTATTAATAATGCTGGCATGTTTATTAAAAAAAAAAGGATAGTCATTTAGCTGCCTCTCTCTTACAGCAAAGACAATCATGATGGCGGGCTCATATGCCCATTAGAAAAGAGGTGTTCCTGAGTGTAGCAATCAACTCTGATTGATTCACAATAAATGAGAGAATAAATATTACAATGAGGGTCTAAACCTGTTCAAATGAACTCTGAATATGTCATTCACTCCAAACTTACCCCCAGCCTTGGGCAATTTATTTAAAGAATTTATCCCTACCCAAACCTGAGTAGAGCACAATGGCTTCCCCACCTGGGTGGGGTCTGAACAAGATTGTTAAGAAAGTGAGTCCAATCTCATTATCAATAATGTCTTTTAAGAGACTGAATTTTTTAAATCAGGACTTTAGAAAAGGGGGGGTGGGGTACTCTAGATCTCCCCAAATCATTGGTTATTCATAATCATTCCTCTCACACAATTATTTTCCCCTTAGACTTAGACACAGCATATAGCTTGATCCCATCTGGTATTCTTATCATTCAGTGGTTTACATTTTGTATTATATGCATTTCTGTAAAGTCCTTTAACTTTATTAGGAATTGAGAACGGACCTGTGATTTCATTGGTATAGGGAACTCCCAGGTTCTACCTGTTCTATCTTCTACCAGTGACATTCAGCACTTTCTCTATCTCCTTACTTGACCCACTATTCATATACTAACCTATCCATCCATCTATTTCCATAGTGTGTATATGTGTATACACATAGGCACACATACATGCAAATATATACATACATAGGTATTTGTATGTATATACCTATCCTTAAAAAATCACCTTCAAAAATGAGCACAAACAAAAATGCCAATTTATTTAAATTTAATATGTTCTAATACCATATTATTATATTACTCTGAAGATATATAGTTGTTTAAAAACAATTATGGTAAAATAAGATATTACCACCTTTTTGAAGAGAAAGGACAAATCTTTTCCCCAGTGAGTGATGCTCCATGGATGCATAGACTATGTCTTTTCTAGGTTTTACATCTTCCTAACACCCTCTACCATTCTTGAGACATAGTAGTTACCTAATAAATATTTACTGAATTTTCTGTAGGACTTGAACATTCAGGAAAATGTCAACAGGAGGATATAACTGATGGGGCAAGATCCAGGAGGAGGTAGGAAAGGGTACAATTCAACAGGTGAGGAACCCTCTTCTCTTGGATACTAAAGTGTAGTGCAAATTGGAAGCACTGAGAATGAGTGATCTCTTGAAAATCCTTTTAATTTCAGCAAAAACATAACTTATGATTTCTCAGCAATGCTCATGGCATTCAGCTTAGTTTAGAAAAGCTGGTACAGTCATAATGCTGGTGGAACCAGGGCTGTACATTAATCTCCATTTCAGCAAGTTAGCTACAGATAAAGAAAAGGGTCCTTCCTCTACAACTCAAAATCTTTTGATGTTATTTTTGTTCCATACTCATAGACTGTAACCCTGAGTCCTGGAAAACCAATAAAATCTATATTAGAGCCAATCATCTGTCAAAGAAAGTGTTTAATCGGTTCAATTCATAACTATTAAAAATGAGAGTAGACATTTATGTGGCATTTTGCATACATTAACTCATTTGACCCTCACCACTACCCAGTGGGGTAAATGTTATTATAATGCCCATTTTTCATATAAAAAAACTAAGATTCTGGGAGGATAAATGCCATGGCCATTGTCACATAGCTAGTAACTGTCAGGTTTGGAATTTAAACTCATCTCTCTCAACTGTAGGCACGATATTCATTCTATCACACTTCTCGACTAGACGATGACCCCAAAAGTCCCGTGTTTACAATGATGATGATGATAAGTTGTTTTGCAACAATAGGGCACATTTACAGTTTTCAAAGTGTTTTCTCATTGGGCACAACTAGATAATAAGACGAAGCAAAAACATTTTCCTAACATCTCCAGACCTTTTATATAGAAGTCCCTAGCAATCCCTCTATCATTCTGAAGCCCCGGATTAGCTCCGATACTCTCTCTGGTTTTATTGCCTCACCTTTTCTCCATGGCAAACTGTTTTTAGGAGAAAATCACTCTATCACAAATGTTTGATTTAAATGTCAACGGGTGCGCTACTTCTATTCTCTGGAATTCAGACCAGGTATTTTATGTAAAACAGAAAGTAATCTAATTGCTCTTAGAATGCCTTTGATACTGTTAGAGAAAAGCACAGCATGACATTTCCATTCCTTTGTGATGGGATAGAACCACGTATCAAAAATGAACTAAAATTATGAAAATCTTCTATGGGCACAGGAAATTTTTTATAGCTCTTCATTCTGAGGGTAATTTTTTTCTTGAAGTAATGACACATATTAATTATCAAGAAAATTCTTCATTGTAATTCAAAGGTAAAGAGTTTAAATTCTCTACAGAACAAGCACAAATTTCATTTATACAGATTAATTAGATATGTCAAATTCATATTTAGGATATTTCAGCATTCTTCTACCCTTTCCTATGAAAAACAGATTTCTTTAATTCTACTGACAGTAAGATTTACATATAATCTTATGCCAGGATATAAAATACAAAGCATCACAGAATGAGGATTTATAGCCATTAACACACATTGGGAGTAAAAAAGAAAAAAAAAACACTCATATCTGGTCAGACATAGATTCTACAATCTTTTTCTTTCCAATATGGTCTTTCATACACATACATACACACATAGGTATATATATATATGCATATATATGTATATAGATATTTTAAGACATGCATTTAAATTGGATTGACTTAAACCTTTGAGGTAAACAAAAATGAGAGATTATTAAAAATAGATGGCTCAGGACAAAAATGTAATTTGTTCTTGAACTCTAAACACTGCAGTCAAGCAATTACCTTCAGAAGTAAAGAAACCACCCACCCAACTAAGGCTGGGGCTTTGTTCCTTATCTTCAAAGAACAAGCCACTTGCATCTGGATCAAATCCTTTAAACAATTATTGAGCAGCCAACATCAAAGCACTTTCATTTTTCCTTAGCTATTTAATTTAATTAGAGCTAATAAAGATATGGGTTTACAAGCTGGTTGCTGGGTGGAAAAAAATCCCCAAGAAACACACTCAAGAAATTAATGAATTGGAAGTTAATATCAAGACTCTTTGCTCCTGTACCCAGATCCCCTGGCCCATACCTGATGGGAGCACCTCGACTCTGGGCAGGCTTCAGCAAAACTGTCACAGTATTATCAGTTTGATTCAAAGGCGTTTCCAGTTCATATGCTGGCATGGAAGGAGCTGAGAGAGAGAGAGAAAGAGAGAGAGAGAGGCGCTCATTATATCTGATTTACTTGGTCAGAGATTTGGATTTTCTTGAAACAGTTTATTTTTTTAAATTTTTCTTTCCATGGCAAAGAGCACATGAAAAATATACTGAGTTCTGTACAAAGTGGTGGCCATCAACATAAAAAGACTTTATTTACATTTTCCCCACATGTATATCTAAAGAAAGCCGCCAGGCAGAAGACACAATAGGTAAAGCCCTTCTATTTTGCATTTTTTTTCACACAGGAGCTCCAAAATTAACTATGCATATTCCAAGGACAATTTCAAAAATGTGTTAAGGCCAGAAAAAAAATGTTTCAGTATACTTTTGCTATAAATAATATTCTTCAGACTGTGGGTCCAGATGCCCAAAGAGTCCTCAAGGAAGTTGGAAGGTGTTGCTAAGTTTGAGGCATTGAGGCTATCAATTAGGTAAGGCAATGTTTTCTGGACCCAAATTCCTCTTACCAAGAATCTCCTGGCATAGCTTTTGGTTCTATTATGAGCATAGGCAGAAAACTAAAAGCCTTCAAAATCTTTTGGGTAGTCGTCTTAGTACTATGTACAAAGGAGACTGCTAGTTTCATGTGAGTTCATTCCGTAAAGGAATGATTAAAGAGGCATGGAGGGAAGATATATCCATAGGAGAAAGCATTCAGTGATAAGGATCAGTAGAATATAAGCTCCATGAAGGCAGGGGATGGTTCATTTTTAATCTTATAACCTGGTGCCCAGCACAGTGCTTGGCCCATAGTAAGTATTAATCAATGCTTCTGGAATTGAATTGATAAATTTTAGAAACACTACTTTAAAGTATTTAACAAAAAATTTTGTGTCTTGTCAAGAAAAGCCCTGCTACATCTTGGTCCTATTATATTAGTTTCTGGGAGTTTTACAGTGAAGTCTACATTCCCAAAGTCCTATTCAGCTTATTCATTGTTTATCCTTTTCCTCTAGCTCTGTCATGATCATTTTATATTAAATTTACAATCACATTTGAATTCAGATTTGAAATCATTTTCATTGGCCTATACACTGTAAATTTATCCTTTGGGTGACAACTGATCAAAAAGAAATCTTCAACTTCACCTCCAACAAAACCCTGCTGGAAAATTAGTGGTGTTCCTCAGTGTTTTCTTGCTATCAATTATCCATCAAAATCTTAATAAAACCAGTAGGGATGAGTGGGAGTCAAACTAAAAACACTATACTAACAAAACAATGTGGTATCATCTGATGGTGGTTTCCCTCCAAAAATGAGAAATAGGCTCCCAATTGCCTAAAAATTTTGAAAAATATCAAGAACTCTTTGGAGAAATGAACTCCATCACTGCTAGGTATCTCACAGCAGATGCCTAACTTAATTCCCCAAACAGTAATGAAAAAAAATCAGCACAAATAAGACTTCC
The DNA here is from genome assembly GCF_011100635.1 of Trichosurus vulpecula. NCBI lineage: Eukaryota > Metazoa > Chordata > Mammalia > Diprotodontia > Phalangeridae > Trichosurus > Trichosurus vulpecula. Next base: position 231,004,780 of record NC_050573.1, read on the forward strand.
CACATAGTTACATATCTCTGTAAACACATTTAAAATGTCTGGCCACTGAAGGGAGGTACAGTTGAATTTCCAGGGCTAAAAAGTTAGAGGTAACTATGTCTTGGGCTGTCAGTCTTCATCCCTCATCCTGTGTCTATTAAAGAAGGAATTACCCTGGGAGGTTGCTACCCTCTATAAGCCAACTCCATCCATATAACAGAAAGGTATTTCTGCTGAGTTCTCAATCGTCTATGGCTCATTACAGGAATTTTCCAGCACTGTCTCTGTGTTAATTCAGAATTGTGTAAGGGATGAGTGAACACTGAACAGAACCCTCTGTCTCAGTTCCAAAACCCTAACACTAAATGCTGAAACAGCAGCGGGCATAGTTGCACCCTCTTCATTTCTGCGCTTCCATAAATTATGAGTTACACACTTTTGAAAAGGTAATCTCGAGAGTCCCACAAAACTGAGTGTTGGACAAAAATTTCAAACATTTCACAATGTCTTTTAGTCTGGCCAGCACTCTGAAAGAGGACTGTTTACTTAGCATCTGAAGGATGATGCTGCTTTTGATGAGGGACACAGTCAATCGCTTTCAACAATACCTGATATTTTTGTGGTAAATTGATTTGTTGCTGGAGGTCCAAAGCCTTTGGCCGTGCTTGCTCGGATAGTAAAGGAGTATGTGGTCCCCGGATACAGTCCAAAAAAAAGGAAATGAGTTTCATTCCCCAGCTTTGAAACTCTTCCACTTTGATTGGATAAATCTATTTCTGGGTCAAAGGAACTGACTGCCTTGTAGGTGATCTGCAAAAGAATCAGAATGTGATAAAATATCTTGAGCAGATGGACAAGATTGCATCTTTATCCAATAAACCCTTCTGATGTATGCACTGTCAGACATTTTATGATAAGCTATCCTGCTCCCTTAGACTCTTCAAATCCTGAATCCAATGACGGGACACAGGAATTCAGCCAAGACAGTTATGAGTTATTACTTTTATAGACAGAGGAACTTGGGGCCAGATAGTTTATGGTGGTAAAGATGGGTTCGGGCTTAAGTTAATACCTTGAATTTGTTTGCCTTTAAAATGTCTAAATCATGCTATCATTTGAACAAAAAATACCATTAACCACACAAGAAAAGGGTCTAATATGTTTGTAGTTTCATTTCTAATCAATGCAGCTATTATTAGACTATGCTAAAGGAGATGGTCCACTTTTGATAACAAGAGTAGTTTTAGATGCTGTGCCACAAAGAAAGCCAAGGCATTTGTACTTGAAATTGAATCTCTGGTTCTCTTCAGTAATTTTGGCTATTAATCAAGATGGTAGGGTTTTACTTTGGGCTGAAACGTGAACTCAGTTAAATGTATAGACATAGGAAGAAAGTACCTTATTAAAGTTCTACTCTGATGCCTTATTGGTGTATGGAAGTGACCGTGGGTGGAACGCCATCTGGCAAATCTGATGAGCTAGAGATAGAGAGGGTCTTAACTTTGAGGCCTTGTTCTGCTATGCAAGGGCTCATCACTGAAAGATTGGTCACCACATGTTGACTTCTTTTTTGCCTTGAAAATTCATGTCATTAAGATGATGTGATTTGAATTGAGAGGTTGCAGGATGTAAGGCATTGGACTTGAAGTCAGGAAGATGTAGGTTCAAATCTCCCCTCAAACGCTTAATAGATATGAGTGAAGGGAATATCCATACAGATGAAACAACAAATCTCTCAAAAATTGATGTGTGAAGAAAAGATGAGAGTCTTTAAATTTTGTCCTGTCAAATGCTACTCGTTTTTTTTTTTAATTTAAACCTCCAAAATGAGTTCATCACACGTTCCAAACAGAAGTTTTCAGTGGTGATTGCTGACTTCTACTGGCTTTAATGACATAATTTCTAAATTAGGAACCGATTCAAAAGTTTTAAATTGCAAAACCAAGCACCTTTTTTTGCTCTTAAATTGGTAGACTCACTTGTAATTTATGTACATGAACACTAACACTGTTATTATACAAAGTGATAATTGACATTCTTTTTTTCTTATGTTTATACCATATCATTATAATTAAGAAGACCTCTGAAAGAATATTTAGATCGAATCAACTAAGCTTTAGCAAGAAAATGTTTGCTCTATACTTTAATCACAACCATGCTTGACATGATCAGACTGATAGAATATTCAGGATATTAACCCTTTAATGGCTTTTATTCACAAAGTATTATCTGTCATATGCTTAAGCTGACCTGGAAAAAAAGATAAAACATGATGGTCTATTGCCTAGATCTCTATTCTTAGCTGTCAGGATAACCCATTAAGCTAGACACCTATGTTCTAGTATGTTTAACCTAGCTCTAGACTACAGTCAACCTTTGACTGTACTGCCACCAACCAGCTAATATTTTCCCCTTACTTTCATTCTTGAACTAGCAGTCTTTAAGTACTAATTCCACTAACTCACTTTAACTATTCCTAATCTGGTTTCCAGTGTACATCACTCTACTCAAACCATATTTCTGAAGGTCAAAAATGATTTTCTAGTTGCTAAATCTACTTTCCTTTCCTCTTTTCTATTTGACATCTGCAATATTCAAGAGAGAGTTGGATCACCTGTCTTTCTATAAACTTTCTTTTCTCTTGGCTTCCATGATGTCACCAAATTCTATTTTTTCTTCTATTTTTGTAACAGTTCTATTTCTATCTCCATTGTTAATTGTTTTATCTTTTTCTGCCCCCTAAATAAGACCATTAATTAAGGTTTAGTGTTAGGTCCATTGTTCTTTTTAATCACATTGTTTCCTTGGTCTCAATGACTACTGCCTCTACTCCTTTCAACCCAATCTGCTTTTTTCTATTGAGGGGACTACCCTTTTCTAGCCTCCCTGAACTCATTATCTTCCCTCCCAATCCTTCCCCTCTTCCCAGTTTCCCTTTGCTTGAGGATTTCCCTATGTTGAGTATATCACCATCCTCCAAATCTAAGTCACTCCGGATCCCAACCTTAATGTTATTCTCACTTTCAATATTTCTCACAATCGGTTGACAACACTTGTCATTTTAACCTCTATAATATCTCTTGCATCCAACTCTTTTCTCTGCTTACATAGCTACTGCCTTGGTTCTAGCAAACATCATCTCTCACTTGGACTATTGCAGTGAGTTCATAATTGATATTCCTGACTCAAGTCTCTCCCTATTCCAATCCATCTACCATATATCTGCTAAATTTTTGCCTTCTGACCCTGTTACTTCTCTATGCAATAACTTCAATGGCTCTCTGTTGCCTCTAGGATAAAATATAAGCTCCTCTGCTTGACTTCTGAAGCCCTTTAGAACTTGACCATCTACTTTATCTTTCCAGCATCATTTTACATTACTCTCCTTCCCACACTCTATGGTTTAGCTGAACTGGCTTTCTCTCTGTTCGCTTCATATGATATTCTCTCTCTCAACTCTGGCCTTTTGTAACAGCCCAGACACATTTCTGCAAGGCAGGAATGAAGGGCCTCTTCTTGTGCACTTCATAGAATCCTACCCTTCCTTCAGGACGATACTGAAGTTTATTCTTCCCAAGGCTGGGATCCTCTCTCACTGTCTTAAATTTAACAACTTAGTTTTGTTTGTTTTTTTTAACCATACTTAAATATGGGCACATCGTCTCCTTCAATAGAATGTTAGCTCCGTTGAAGGTAAGTATTATTTATTTTTTTTTCTATTCTAGAGATAAGCAAAGTGCCTGAAACTAAATAAATATTTATTGATTACTGGATGAACTGAAATGTAGAAGACTTTCAAATCTACAAGTTGTGATTCTCATTCATTCATTCATTCATTCTCTCTCTCTCTCTCTCTCTCTCTCTCTCTCCTCTTCCCTCCCCTCCCTTTTCCATTTCCAATGAGACAACATGGATGTCTTGTTGATATTTCAAAATCAATGTGTCTGAAACTGAACTCAACTCTCTGTCTAAAATAGTTTCTTCTCTTGATTTGCCTGTTTTCATTTATGGGAGCATCATTTTCTCATTTTGTAGGCCCAAAACTTGAGTCATTGTTGATTCTTCCCTCTCCCTTTCTGATCCCATATTTAGGCACCAAGTTCCATTGGCTCTTCCTTCCTCATTTCTTTCCTTTGCAACCCTTCCTCTCAGTTTCCACTGTTAATCTAGTTCAAGCTCTTACCCCTTTCTTCTTGGATTACCTACTGTTGTCACAATGGTATCTTAGCCTCATACATCTCCAATCAATCCTGTACTCCCTTACACAAAAATCATCACTGTCTCATTACTTTTAACATAATGTCTATATTTCATATCTTGTTATATGAGGTTCAATTAATTAGGCATCAATGTATCTTCTCCAGCCTCGTTTCATTACTGCCCTACAAGAATTCCATTATACTCAAACTGTTTTATTTTTTACAGAAAGTGTCACACTTTCCCCATGGTTTTTTTTCACTGTTACCGGTCCACTCCCTTAGAATTCCTTTCCCTTCCTCTTCACCTATCTATCCTTTTATACCCAGCTCACATAGCAACCTTTCTGTTAATTCCTGTCTGTCTATCCTGTCCTGAAATGATAGGTCTCCCCTTTGAAATCCTACTGCAATTATCTATCTGGCAATTATATGAAAAGTGATCTTTCTTCTATGGTTTAAACTGCTTTTTAAATAAGCCCAGAGAAGTTAACATACCTTTGCTCAAAGTCACACAGGTAGTAAGTTGAGGGGCCTAGATTACCTAGGTCCTCTGAATCTAAGTCTAGAACTCTTTCCATCACATCTGACTATTTCTGTTTTTTCACAGATTCATATTCTTTCCTCTAACTATCATGAAAGTATCTTGAAATCAGGAGTCATAGCTTATCTTTTGCCGTACCAACCATGGTACCTAGAAGGTACATAATAAATGCTTAACAATCTTTTTTTTAAAAAAGAACTTTGTTGAGACTAGTTGTATCTTAGGGTTGACTCGTGAATTTTAGTTTGTCCAAAGGTGGCTAGAAAGGGGGGAAGAGAGGATAAAATGGATGAATAATCAGTGGAAAATTGTCAGAGAACAGGATCACTTCTTCTGATACTAAAGAGAGGGAAGAGAGAGTAACAGAAAACAAAGAGATAAATCTATCAGCCCATGAGGAAGGCATATATTTTGAAGTCTGTCCAATAGTGGAGGTAAATTTACACTAAGGGAAGACAGCTGTAAGATAGCTAAAGTGAAACTAACTGTCCCTCATGGAGACCAAACAAATTTAGTCAAACCTAGTCCTCCTTAAAGCAGATGAACAGTGAGCAATGGGGAACTTAGCATGGTGCCTGTCACCTAGTAAGCACTTAATAAATGCTTGTTGACCTAACTTGAAGCTCCTAGGACAGCAGATATTGGGGTCTATTTTTACCACTGTCATTACCTCGCTGAGCAAAAACCAAAGAAGTCTGAGAGTGTTTGTGCAAAGAAAAAGAATAATTCTTTATTCTTTTAATTTACAAATAGTTCCTAATTTTTTTCCTGTGGTTACCTTTATCATACCATCTATATCTATATCTACATCTATATCTATCTATCTATCTATGCACACACACACATACACACACACACACATATATGTTTTGTCTTCTTTTATCCTAATGTTTGTTTATTTTCATCTTTAGGTCCACACACAATTATCAAATTCTACTTCTTTCTCCAAAAAAAGATGCTTGGTTTCCTTTATTATTTAATTTTTTCTTTTCTAATCCATATTGCAGTCCTTGTCTTTTATTTGATGTCCCTATTTTTCCCACTTGCACAGTTCCCTATATTCTGATTGACAGGACCTCTATACTAACCAGGTTTAATCTCGAGGTATGTAAGATTTGACTTTGAGAAATCATTAGTTATATTATATTATTCTTTGCCAGAGGGATGGGGGAGAAAAACCCCACAATCTTGAAGGCAGAAGACCTGTTTTTCAGTGGAATTTCCCTCACTTATCTGACGAGTTACCATAGGCAAGTTATATCAGCTAAGAGTCCTTTTCCTTCTCAGTAAAACACAGCTCTGGGGGCACCTAAGGGTTGTTGTGAAGCACAAATCAGACAAAGAATGTAAACACACTTTGTAAATAGTAGATGCATAGCATTATTATGATTACATACAAGTGTAAGGTATTATTATGATCATGAATAAAAGAGGAACAATGAACATAAAAAGGTGATGGTATTATAGAAGAGAGGACAGAGAAAAGGCCTGTGCATCCAGGAAGATTTTATGTTTAGTCATTAAACTCAACTCAAAAAAGTTCTAAGCTTTCCCTTCCGGTACCATGTAAAGTGAATTGATCTTCTGTGCTTATGCATATACTTTTATTTTTCAAAAAGCCTGATTTATGACACATTCATCCATCCCCATTGTACCAGCATTTCACATTAGTGTTCACCTGGGAGAGCCTGTCTGCTAAACTCCCAGAGATTAATGCGTTCTCCTGTTGGGATTTCTATTCTTATTGTTTAAGTACTTAATTGTTTAACTGAGAAATATGCATTCCTGTAGCAATAGATGAGGAGAGGCTGGCTTTCACTGCCCTGGCTCTAGACAAACATATGTATCTTCAGAGGCAACTGACCCCTTCTCTCATCATCACAGCTTTACTTCCAAGGCTGATATCATATTGTCGTTTAATGGTGTCCTACTCTTTGTGACCCCATGGACCACACTTTCCATGGAGTTTTATTGGCTAGGATACTCGAGTGGTTTGCCATTTCTTTTTCCAGTTGATTAAAGCAAACAGAGGTTAAGTGACTTGCCCAGGCTCACAGAGCTAGTAAGCGCCTGAGGTTAAATTTGAACTCAGGTCTTCCTGACTCTAGTCCTAGTAATCTATCCACTGAGTCCTCCAGCTGCCCCAATATATCATATATATTTTTCTACCAAAAAAAGTTGTTTCTCCACCTAATTTTCATACAAGTGAAGCCTAAAAACATCAGAGCAATTAAGATGACAAACTCTAAAAACTGTGGTCAAACAGTCAATTGTCAGAAGTAATTATGAAACAAGGGACAAGTCATGCATTTTCTTAATATATCTTCCATTTTACAGTAAGACAGCCATTGAACAACATCAATAGCTTAGCATTGAAATTAGTTTTTTCTTTTATTGAAATTCCTTTAAGCTTTCAATTAATTTTTCTTTCTTTCTTTCTTTTTCCTCTTTCTTTTCTTTTTTTCTTTCTTTCTTTTTTTTTTTTTTTTTGCATTTCAATACCAAGTTTCGGGAGATTTATGGAAACATAAATGTAAGGCTAGTTGGGTCAGATATGAGGGTGAACAGTGATTACTGTCTGACAGCTTAATCTGCTCAGTCTTTTGTCAGTTTTTCTGAAAGGTATTCAAGCAGAGGTTCCAGATGAGGAGCAGCAGCAATTCCCAGAAACCTAACAACATATAATTTTGTTGAATTTGCATTCAAATAAATGCTGGCTTAAAAAAAATCTACCTGCTTACTTCGATTACAATAGGCTTAGTGAAATGATTCTCATACAAATGTGGTGATGACTGTCACCACTGCTATTTCTATTTTTTCTTGAACAATTCATCAAAATCTTCTTCACTATGATTCAACTATCTGACATACATCACGAGATATAACAGTGTCACTGAAGTCTAAAGAGAGTTGCTAATTCCTGAAAATCAAGAGTCATTATTCTATTGTCACTCCCCAGGTGAATTTTATTGACTTTTAAATTGCATAATCTGTATTCTTTACAATTCAGCAAAACAATATTTTATGGTTAAGAAACATCAAGAGCTAAACTTCTGAAATATTTAGTACCTAAACAAAATAAAACAATTCAGTGTTTAAAGAAAGACAATTTTCAATATTTTATGTATTTAACATGCAATTATTAACCTGGACACACCCAATTCATTACAAATACTCATTCAAAAAAATATATATATATATCATAGATTGTAACTTACATTTATTGTACCTCTGTGTTTACATGTAAAAAAAAAAGCCTGCTTTAAATGACTATTTAGGGGCAGCTAGGTGGCACAATGAGTAGAGCACTGGCCCTGGAGTCAGGTGGACCTGCATTCAAATCTGGCCTCAGACATTTGACACATTTACTAGTTGTGTGACCTTGGGCAAGTCACTTAACCCCAATTGCCCTGCCTTTCCCCCTGCAAAAATTAAAAAAAAAACAAAAAAATAGAGAAATTAAATGACTCATTTAATTCTTTATCAAAACAACTCCATACTCATTCAAGGTAAATTTATTGGCATTTGATGGGATTCTTTAAATCACAATTAGTAGGCACTTGCTAAACACTTGCTTAATTGAACTGAAATTATAATTAAATTTATATGTACTCTACCTCATAGAAGGTGATCACACCATATGTCTGAGCTGGCTCTCTCCACTGAAGAAAGATCTTCTCCTCGAAAGTACTTCCTTGGATAGATTCAATGGGAACAGAACTTGGAACTAACAAGAACAACAAAAGTACAGTTTTGGTCAGCTGAACATCAGTTAGGTTTTAATTTCTTAATGAAGAATGGCATTTGACATTCTGCAGATATAATCATTCTCCCACAGAGACTTTCAAGTAGTAGATAGAATTATTCCCTTAATCCTCTCCTTCCCACCTCCCCTTGGCTAGAAGGATTTTCCTTTAGAGGAAAACAATGAAAACAATATCCAGTCATCTCTTCCTTAAAGTAAGAGAAAATACTGACATTCAATAAATTTTCATGTCATGTTATCTATTCTTTAAAGGAAAATAAAAATTAGAAACATAGTCATAAATTTAATGCTACAAGGGATCTTAACATTTCATCTACTCCATCACCCTTCTTTTTACACATGAGGAAACGGAGCCCCAGAAGGCTATCCAAAGTCAACCAGGTAGAGAGTGGCAAAGCTAGGATTTGAACTAGGTCCTCTGACTTGAGGTTCAGTGTTCTTTCATTTGTGTTATGTTGCTCCCTGTAATGCCTGAAGCACAATCAAATTTAACTGATGTCATTAAATGATAGAAGGTAATAATTTTTCAGGAAAAAATGATCATGGCCAAAAAAAAAAACAAACCAGTTTTTCACACAAGTCTTCTCACATAACCCAAGTAATTTTTTTTAAAAAAAATCTCTTTATTCATGATACAAAATCACATGTAACATAACCATGATCTCATCTGTAGACTTGCTTGGTCACCAACTAGTACCAAGGACACACTGTATTCCAGAAACAAAAAATGGTGACAATGAAAAGCTGTCTCATGAAATAAATTTCTTAACATGAAACAGCTATAAAAATCAATGATCAAATAAGGGATATAGGGAAAGGTAACAGGAAGTAGAGGACATAATTCTGGACCTGGAATAAGGGTTCAAGTCCTACCTACAACACTTAATGTAGGCACTTTCGGAAAATCAGTTAAAATTAACTAGGTCTCGCTTTCCTCATCTGTAAAACAGAGACAGTAAAACCCATAGTACCTTCCTCACAGGGTTGTTCTGTGGCCCAATAAGATGACCTATGTAAAGTTCTTCATACCTTTTAATGTACTCTATAAATGTGTATTATTACTGTCTCAAGAGTATACTATACACAGACACACATCTATAGCACAGCAACATAAAGACATTTCATTAATCTTCCAGAGACTGCTTGGCTTCTTTCAAATTGCAGCTAAAATCCCACCTTCTACATGAAGGTCCTCCCAATCCTTTTTAATTCTAATGTCATCCCTCTGTTGAGTATTTTAAGTTGTCCTGTTCAAAGATTATTTGTACATGGCTGTGTGCATTCTGTTTCCTGCATTAGACTGTGAACTCCTTGAGAGCAGACTGTCTTTTTGCCTTTCTTCGTAACTCCAGCACTTAGCACAATGTCTGAATATAATAAATACTTAATAAACATTTATTGACATGCAGACATTTCACTAGCCAAGGACAGGAGAGCTGGGGCAAAGATGATCCTAAACAATGGATAATCCAAAAATAATTTTAGAGCTGACTTTCAAATACATTATATATTTTTATGACAGAATTTATAATGACATTAAAAAATTTCTCTTCTGATACCTCATTATGGCTTTGTAGGAATTTGTAAGACTAAGGCAGTAGAGTACAAGCCATAGCAGATTCCATAGGAGTGTAGACTCAGTGGCAATCTATATATACATCTTCATTCTATACAGAGAATAGTCTAGCTAGGTTCAGAGCGGCTTATCACCACTCTGGAAAGAGAATGATGAATTTTTTGGTCACTGTATAATATATATGGGTATACAATATATAGGAAAGTCCAAAAGAATTAGTGCAGTTTAAAGCTTTAATAGATTAAAACTGCAAAAAAGACTTTTGAAACAGCCTACAAAGGAATGTAGCATGACATAATGAATAGAGAATTAGACTCAAAATGATGAAAGCCTAAGTTTAATTTCCACATATGTGTGTGTATACACCTAAATTCTGATTCCTAATTAAACAGTTTTTATCAGTGTTGTCAACATTCCTCCAATCCAGGGGGTAGGGAACCTACAATCTTCAGAACACATGTGGCCTTCTAGGTCCTTGGGTATGGCCTTTTGACTCAGTACAAGTTTTACAGAACAAATCCTTTTATTAAGGGGATTTGATCTATGAAGTTTAGATTCAGTCAAAGGGCTACACTTGAGGACCTGGAGGGCTATATGTGGCCTCGAGACTGCAGGTTTCCCACCCCTGCGGTCTCTTAGGTTGGAAACTTTTAAAATTTTCTATCCCAGTTTTTCTATCCAAACAATCCCCAAGATGTGTTTTCCCCCCCACCCTCCCACCCCCAGCCAAATGGTTCTTGGATAAAGAGAAAGAAATTATGGAATGAATAAATATTTGAAGAATTAGATATGATAAACCTCTGGAGAATATGGAACGGGAATACAAATAAGTATACCTATTTCTTAACTAGGCATGGCACCTTCACAAAAATTGACCACGTTGGGGCATAAAAACCTCACGAATAAATGCAGAAAAGCAGAAATATTAAATAAATCTTTTTCTGACCATAATAAAATCAAAATTACATTGAGTTAATGATTTTTGAAGCATAGATTAAAATTAATTGGAAAGTAAAAAATAATCCTATAGAATGAGTGGTTCAAAGAACACAGTCAATAATTTCATTTAAGGAGACAATATAACAAAATTTACGGGATACAGTCAAAGCAGTACTTATGGGAAAATTTAGAACTCTAAATGTTTACATAAATAAAGAAAAAAGAGCATATCAACGAATTGGGCAAGTAACCAAAAATACTTAAAAAAAACCCAAATCTCTTGGATTCATTATTTCTAGTCACCTGAAATTCCATGCCTCAATTGCTGTGAGTCTCCAATCTTTGTCCATGATTATTCACTTCCCTCTCAAACATAGTTTAAATCCAGTTGTCAAGAGGAACGTCTTTAGACCACTAGTTTCATCATGCCACCCCTAGTTCAATAACCTACAATGATTGTCTATGAAATATCTCATTGTGGTGCTACTGTGATCACAGCTCTTCCTGGCCCATTCAATAGGCCCCAGGTGGAGCTAGTTAAGGGAAGCTTACTTAGGAGAGGCTTGCTTGTGGGCAGGTCCATGCCCTTTTGCTATCAAGTGCTAAGTCCCAGGCCTACACCCATTTGCTACTAGGTGCTAAGCCCCAGGCCTACACAGGGTATATATACCCTTTGGGTAGCCATTAAGCTTAGACTAGGGAGTTACAGAGTAGAGAGAGCTGCGAAGAAGACAGAACTGCAAGAAGGAGAATTGGAAGAGAGAGAGAGAGAACTGGAGGGGCTCTGAGAATTGCAAGGGCTTTCAGAACCGTGGGAGGAGAGGACTCAGACAAGCAGACAGGATTCATGAGTGAGTGTTTACTGGAAGGCCCTAGCAGAAGGCAAGATTACAGGATGGCTTGGCTCTTTGCTGTGATACTGTGTTTTAATCTCCTTGCTGTTACATTGAGGTAGACTTACTAGCTTTGGAATACAATTACTGCTATGTCAAATTGGGGTTATTGGTTCTGGGATTTGATCCTCTGGTGTCTGAATAAATGTTTTCTTCTTCAGCCTTCTTTGCCTATACTTTGTGATTCCAAACTATACAGGCATATTCATGATCACCATAGATATCATGAATCTTGCCTTACTGATACACTCATTAAACCCCAAATTCTGAATTTTAAAGCTTTCCATAGTCTAGTTCCACTCCAATTTTCCAAATTTATTTCCAGTCCTTCCCAAGATGTACCCTTCATTGAAGATGACCAGATCTGTTCTCTATGCCTATATCTTCATGTCTATTGTCCCTGTATAGTTTATTCTATTTTTATTTTTTTCCCCATACAGGAACATCCTCATCCCCCTCCTCTTCTGTCTAAATCTTAACAATATTTCAAAGGCCTGCTCAAGCTTCCCCTCTTTTGTGAAGCTTTTACTAACTACTCCAGCCTACAACTGAACTCTTACTGCATTTAAAATCTATACAAAATAGTTTAACACATTTTTTTATTCCATAATGGTTTCATATGAGAATCAGTATAACATAGTGCATAGAGAAATGGATTCAGAATCTCATATTAGGTGTATGACCCTAGGTAAGCCATATAGCTTCTCAGAGTCTTATGTAACTCTAAAATTGTAAGTTTGAGAGAAGTTATCAACCAGCCAGCATTGCAATGTAAGGACAATCTCTCACCAGGAGTTATTTACAGAAACGAAATAACAGGTTCAGTTAAAGGAAAAATTCTTAGATATCAGTTCTCCTTCCAACAGTAATTATCAGCTCTCTCAGGGAGTATAAGAAGTCATAGATTCATGCCATGTTAGAGTGTCAGAGTTTGGGCTTCAGATCAAAAAATCTAAGAATTTGGGGGAGGGGGTACATTAGGAGAGTCCGTTGATTTCAGAAGCATGGTGAAAAATATTTTTTCCCACCAAGGACAAAGGTGACTTATAGAACTCTTTCCTACTTAAACTAGGTTTTCTTTTCAAATGGCAAAATATCATTTATTGGTCATGTTATTAAATTTTGCCAGTGACCTATAATAAGTCCTGAAAAATTTCATTGGATATTATATCTACCTTTGGCCAAAAGAAGTATAGGAAAGCAAGCACAATTAATTTGGATTCTAGCATGACCTGTGAAAACTGCAAATATAATAGTATAAATTGAAACCTTCTGGAATCAGTAATTTCATTGCAGTGCAAATTTATCTCCTGCATATTTACAGCTACTTGAAAAACAGAATTTCAGAGTTTCATTTCACAAACAGGGAAACAGAGGAGTCACTTTAAAATCATATCTATACAGGTTTCAAATGTGCTTTGGTAGATTGATTCCCAGATATTTTATTCATTTTGTAGTTATTTTGAATGTGACTTTCCTTCTATATGAATTTTGTCATTACTATATAAAATGCTATTGATTTTTGTGTATTTATTTTTTAGCCTGCAACTCTAATGAAACTCTTAGTCATCTCAGTTTCTTTGTTGATTCCCTAGGATTTTCTAAGTAAACCATCATGTTGAATCTGCCACATGTTGGACACATAGCTTGCAGTCTATAATAAAGACTTGTGGGTTTAGTATAAGAAAACAAGGTATTATTATTATTATTATTTTAAAACACTAAAATGTTATCATTAATGAGTGATGATAATATTAATATTAGCAACTCTAGTACAAAAATAAAAAAAATGGTTTTTATATTTTCATTTGTATTTGCACATATATGTATATAAATGTGTGTCTGCATATATGTTTATAAGTATATACGCATCTATGTGTGTATATGTGTGTATTATACATGGGAATATATGTTGTTGTATTATATTTCATTATCTTCAGGTTATTTCAGCAGATCTATGTTCTCACTGATGTAATGGGTACTTTCTTCGAAAGGTATACATTGTAACCCAACCACTCTTACCCTGTAGAACGCTTACCAGAAATCTCCCATAAATCCTCAATCCAATAGCCTAGAGATCTATCGCTAGGGTTCTTAGAAGTACATGATATAGCCATGTAGCACACAGGCCACACTACTTTTTTTCTTACTCTTGTTACAAAACCAGTTTGCCTCCTTTTCCAGTATATCTTGTTGAGGATATATCTTATGTCACTTCTTGCCCACAATTAGTTACTGTTAAACATGCTACAGTCTATTTATGTCCAATACATATGTCTCTCTGTTGACTACTGGGTACCTCCCAATTTTGGTTCTTTGGAGATTGTAGTACCATAGTACACTGCAGGAAGAATTCTGGTACATTAAGATGGGCTTTTCTTTCAGGAAGAAGTGTGAGAATGGTTGAAAGTTCTGCACAACTGTCTACATGAAAGTCATGTGTCGGAATAGCACTTAAACTAACCTTATTTGTTCGAATTTAATGACCTCCAAGTTCTGTATCATTTATTGACACTATAATATAAAACTGGCACATACAGTAGCTTTAGGTCCATGATGTGCATTGATTTTTCCCACAACCCTATGAGGGAGCTATTATTATGTATCACCAACTTGGAGATGAGGAAACTGATACTCAGAAAGGCTAATTAAAAGACTCATCCAGGGTCACATCACTATCACATTACAAGCAAAAATTCAAGCTCTGGGGTCTCTCTTAATGTCAAGTCCAGAACAGTTCATTACACAGTGTTTCCTCCAATTTTAGACAAATTCTGCAAAGTAGGCTATGGGTTTCTATCTTTTTTTTTAATGTCTATAATTGCCGGGAAGCTAGGTGGTACAGTAGATAGAGTGCCAGGCCTAGAGTGAGGAAAACTGAGTTCAAATCCAGCCTCAGAAACTTACTAGCTGTGTGACCCTGGGCAAGTCACTTAACCTTGTTTGCCTCGGTTTCCTCATCTGTAAAATGAGCTAGGGAAGGAAATGGCAAACCACTCCAATATCTTTGCCAAGAAAACACCAAAAGGGGTCACAAAGAGTGGGACACAACTGAGAACAACTAAGTAACAATACCTCCAAAAGAATTGTTTAATTGAGTTCTGTTTTGCTAGTTCTTCATAATTTACAGTATCATGAGATAACCAATTTATAGCTGTATGAGACTTCACAGGTCAGACAGGCAAATGCCTTCATTTTGTAAATGAGGAATCTGAGGCTCAGAGAAGTTAAGTGCCCAAAGACACACAAGTTACTACCCAGCAGAACTGGGATCTGAATCTTGGTCTTCTGATTCCAAAGAGCCCGCATTCCACTGCACCAGTTTAAAAGACTGTAAAAGACGGTGGAAAATGCACTGAATTTGGTACAAGAGGATTTGGGTTCCAATTGCAGCTCTGCCATTCAGGATCTGTCACATAACAGACCCAGGCCTCAAGTCTTTACTGATAAAACGGGAAGGGTAGATTAGAAGGCTTTGCTAAGAGATTTAATCCATATCCCTCAATCACAGACTTAGTGTCACAGACGGGATTCAGACTCAAGGTTTTATTACTTTATGGCTGATCCTCTGACCATTACACCGAGATGCCTCTCAAGAGCAAAATGTTTTGTAAATATTCGTTGTTGTTTAGTTATTTCAGTTGTTTCCAACTCTTCCCCGCCCCATCTGGCGTTTTCTTGGAAAAGAACCTGGAGTACATTGCCATTTCCTTCTTCACCTCATTTTATAGATAAGAAAACTGAGGCAAACAAGGATGAGTGATGTATGTGTCCAGAATCATACAGTAAGTGTCTAAGGCCAGATTTGAACTCAGGTCTTCCTGATTCCAGACCCAGCACTTTCTTATGCCATCTCAACACAATCTTAACACAGCCTAGAAAGGTGAGAATAATATTTCAGATACTTAGCACAACGCCTGGCCCATAGTAGGTGATTAATAAATGCTAACTGACTGATTGAAATTATGATGAACAATAACTATGAACCTTATATGACTATATGTTACTATAATTACAGAAAGGCAGTATGATACAGTGGATAGCTGTCTTTAGTATCAGAAGATCTGGGTCTTTGATAGTCTCCCATCACATGACCCTAAGCAAATGTACCCCTAGTGCTTTAGACAACAAACTCTCAAGCTGCAGAAGAGAGGCCTGCATTGGTAGAGACAGTTTCTTTACCTGGGAGTTCCCTAAACCAGAGGTCTCAAATACATGGACATAAATACTCTCCACCAATGCTGAATCAGATCAAAATGTAGTTGTAAAATATTTAACAAAACAAATAAAACGCAAACTAGATAATGTCAATATATGGCTTTAAGGTCAACGTGTGGCCCTCTGACATCTTTATACAAAATTTCATTGCCCAGATTTGTATATGAGTTTGACGCCATTGCCCTAGACCAATGAAATCACAGATCTAAGCCCTATTTCCTCACTACAGATCCTTCCCGCTGCTTAAATATAAGAAGCAAACATGGGCATGCAGTATAAGCATATATTTTATTAAAGCTTGGATTTTTTTTAATCCTGTTTCAGTTCTCATTTTTAAAGCAAGGTATTGTTAAAAGGAAGAATTTTTTTTAAAAGCTTCACTGAAAAATGTAATTTTAAAGTACTCACGGTCTTCATCTGTCTGTACGATAAGCTCTTGGCTTTCTTTTCGTCCCTCTGGATTCATAAGGATGAGTTTCACACTGACGTTGGTGTAGGGTGACAGGTTAGTGATTGTGTGCTGTGGGTGTGAATTATCTGTGTCCCAGCTTACTTCTTCTCGGACTTGCTCTTGTCCTCCCACTTGGTAACAGTAATGGACAGTGAGGTTATAACTATGGCAGCGAGTGACATTGTAGCCAAATGGTTCCCAACGGATTGTGATTTGCCGGGATTTGATCTCTACTACTTCGAGTTTTCTAGGTCCACGCATGGGATCTGTACAAAAAAAAATTGTATCAGACTGCATCAGATGAGTTTGGGTTTTTTGGTCTTGTTATGCACTTCCAGTGTGTCTTTTACCAGATGGTGTAGTAGTGGCCAATGAAAATAATTTTATATAAACTCAGGAGGTGACTATATTCATTCAATAAACATTTATTAAGAGAAAGATACTTTGTGAAAGACACTGTGATATGGACAGAATATAAAAAGATGAAACAAAAGAGAAAATCCTTGCATCCAAAAAGCATATAATTGAAGAGAAGAGATAACATACATATAAATAATTATAATATAAATTGATACATAACTATATAGGAGAGGTCCAAAAAAAGAAAGCAATGCATGCTTGGTTACCATACAACCCAGATTTTCTACAATGTTCCCTATTTCAACAAAACAAAATGTACTTTTAAGGAGATGTAAAAAACAAAAGGGAACATTTTGAAAGGCCATGTATTTAGTCTGGGGTTCAGAAAAACACAAGGCACAAGAGATTTGAGGATGGAGAAGTAACTTCTACCTCAGGGGATTTTGTGATAAGAAAGCTAACTCAAGTTAACATTCCTCCAATAGACTATAATAATCTCCATGGAATCTTCAAGATTGCTGAATTACTTTGTATATCTAAATTACTACTATTAGGAAATATCTGGCAGATATTTATGGAAAATATTGGGGCTTTTTTCATGATTAGAAACTTTTATAAGATTAAAGAGAATGTCTAATTTTATCTACTGCTTCACTAGCTGAATATTTAGAAAAGTTCTAATGAGCTAGAGATCCCTCATAAACAAATTAATATGCATACCCCCCTCTCTTGTTTATTAATCAATGTATCTTCACCAAGACTGTTCTAAACATTCTCCAGGGGTTTCCATCATTTTTGCTTTCTAATAAAGTGACTAAATGCTTTAGATATTGGTTTAAACAAGTCATATAGTACTAACAGATTCAACAAAAAATAACCTTTCACTGCACAAACAAACCTGCATTTACCTTTGTCTAGGTAAAAAGGGAACAAACAAAAACAAAATCTTCAAGGCAGATCCAGAAATTTAAAAAAAAAATAGAAATACAATAGAAAATAGAAAAATAGAAATTTTTTTAAAATCCCCTCAATAATCTTTGCTGAATTTCCCACCCCACCATTTTCCCCACCTTTTCACTCTGCTCTCCTAATTCTGTTTACAATGGGGCTTTTTCAATGTAGAAATTCTTCCTAGTGAATATTTCAGGAATTTGAAATTCAAAAGCAGAAGTTAGTGAAAGTATCTAGGCTTTGCTGAATCTAAACAGGATGATAACTTTTTTCCTTTAGTCTGAGAGCCAAGCTAGTTTTTATTCTTAATAGCTTAGATTTTTAAATCTAAAAACAAAACAAAACAAAAAATTCTCAAAAGAATTTTTGGAAATAGAGAAGATAAATCATCTTATTCAGGTCAAAGTGAGGCCGTGCCTTGAGGTTGGCCTTTGGGCCTCTAAGTTGTTATCAACCAAGAGGGATGGAAGCCACTTTTGGTTTTCTGATTCATAAACCTCCTCTCATTAGCTATTACCACCTAATTCTAACCTGCTTAAAGAAGATGATGGCAAAAAGCGATGCAATCTTCCTCAGCTGGAAAGTGCCCTCTACAATTCCACCATTTATATCTCCCCTATGACCGAAGGAGAAACTATATGAGAAAGGAAGAGGGCTAATAAACCACAGAACAGCGCCTCTAAAACCAATGGGAAGCCAGCATTCTCTTTCCACAGTGGAGAAATAAATACCACTCATCAGCCCATGGCATTTATATTTTAAGCCCAATAACTCAGTGAAAATCTGACATGTCTCCTCAAACAAAGTACCTAAAGGTTAAAAGGGTTTTCCCCCTGCCGTTTGTTCCATAAAATTAAGTTCTGTTCTAGCAATGAATTTATGACAACTGCATCTTAAGTTAGTATTTTATGGTACCTTTATCTTCATTGTTTCTAATGGCTCTATTCCTATCTATGTCTTAAGTGTGAATCAGGCATTCCACAGTGACATTTGCTCTTGAAAGGGATATTGATGATCTCCAAAGTCCCTGAACAGGATTGGTGTGAGAACAGATAACACTGTAGGTACTAACTGACAACTTCATAACCAAATATGTGTAATTTCAGTATGCTAATTGCTTTTCAGACTGCATTTCCAGACTGGAAAACAAATACCGTCAAAACAAGCTTGGTGTATTGTTACTACTATTTTATATACAACATATAAATCTCTTGGGGTTACATAATAGGGTAATAACTTATATTCCTATGACTGACAAACTGTTACTAATTATGTAATATTTGCTACTCTCGCTTTCCTCTGCTTCTTTCTTCTCTCCACCCCCTCTCACTCTCCTTCCCTGATATTTGTTAAGATGGAAATGGGAGTTAGGGGCTGATTGCTAAGACAGGCTTTGCCACACACACACCCTTGGGATACTCTGACATTTTCTCCCTTCCTTATTGTGGCTATTATGATAAGCCCCATTGGCATGAATCATGAGGCCAGCCGGGACAATCCGGGCCCACTGACTCATGATAAGAAAGTAGGATGGCCTCCCAAAGGAGTGCCATGTCTGTCATGCCTGAAGCTTAGTCAGGTAGTTCTTACCAATCCCCCGCTGGTGCCTGCAGCATCTTTCATTCTGCTCTCTTTCTGCCAGCTTGAGCTGGGTATCAAGCAGTGAAGGTTGACAGTTGCAGCTCTGACCTGAGGGACCAGCAAGCCCTGTTTCTAGCCTCTGGCACTTTAGCATCCCATTTAATCAGCGATCCTGGTTTCTTCTACATTCAGTTCTGTTTTTTCCATGAATAAGGGCAGAAACTGACTGATAGGATCAATTTCCATTGCAGGTTCAATTCACAGCTCATTTCTCTGAAACTTCACACTTTACCTCCTATTACAACTACAATACTTTTTCAGAAACTCAATTTCAGAACCTGTGAGAGACATTTGGTTGTAATTTTTGGATTCTGTCATTGATAATCAAAAAACATAGATTACAACTAAGGTTCCTGATATCAGGTTTCTCTTTTCTCCCTCTTCATGGACTAGAGAGGTCTATTAAAATAAATGAAACGAAAACTAGAAAGAGTATGAGCTATACCCTTTGCTACCATCAGCCAGCATAGCAGAAGTCTAGTGTTAGTCTTAGAGTCAAGAGACTTCAGTGCAAATTCAGGCATTTACTACAGCTGAGTGGCATTAATGGATAGAGCTCTGGAGAGATCTGGAGTCAGGAAGACCCGAGTTCAAATCCAGTCTCAGGTACTTGAGAGCTGTGTGATCCTGGGCAGATTGCTTAATTTTCATCAGTTTCCTCATTTATAAAAGGGGGACGATATCTACCTACCTCCAAGGTTGTTGTGAAGGCCAAATAAGACACTATTTGTAAAGTGCTTCACAAGCCTTAAAGTGTTACATAAACAGCAGCTATGGTTGTTAACTATATATATTACAACATGTAAGTATATAATATATAGATACATATGTAAACATATAAATAAATATAAATATGTAATACAGCATATTACATATGTATATACATACATATATGTGTGTGTATATGTATATATATGTGTATATATAAATATATATATGCATTACATATATGGAGGGCAACTAGGTGGTACAGTAGATAGAGCACTGGGCCCCAGAGTCTGGAAGAACTGAGTTCAAATCAGGCCTCAGACATTTCCTAACTGTGTGACCTTTGGCAAGTCACTTAACCCTGTTTCAGTTTCCTCATCTATAAAATGATCAGGAGGAGGAAACAGCAAACCAGGCCAATGTCTTTGCCAAGAAAATGTCAAATGGGGTCGGGAAGAGGAAGACATGACTGAAATGAGGAAACCACAAAAATTACTTATATCGTTGTGGGCAAGTCACCTGACCTCTCTAAGTTTTAGTTTCTCATCTATAAAATGTGCTTGAAGGACTATAGTGAGGAAAATGCTTTGTGATTGTGAATGTGTTCTATAAAGATGAGTTGTTTAGTTGCTATGTCAACATTTTTACATAAATCATTTACTTATGAGAGCAATAGAAGCAAAAAAAAATAAAAATATAACATGTGGGAGAAATAACTACAATGCTTACTATTGGCCAACAGTTTTCTTCTCATCAGTGACTCAGCAAACCATTCTGGTAGCTGTAGTGGATAAAAATCCAGAATTCAAAGTAGCCTTTAAATATGGAATCACTCTTCTCCTCACTTTTGACCCATAAAATGTTTTTAGATGCTTCTACATTCACCTCAAAGAAAGTCCTCCTCGTTTCAATTAAATTTGAGAATGCTTAGATTTATTAACCTTTAAATAAAAATGTCCTCCAGGCATTTATTCATTTGCAAACTCATTGAATTCAATGTAGCAGTCTGTAATGAAGAACTGTTCTATTCTAAGAATACCTGCCCTAAAAACAATTTCCTCAGTGAAAATAATGATAGTTCTCAAAAACTTTTATGGGAAACTAAAAAAAATGAATGGAAAGTAATTAATTTTCATGAAACCAGTATACATACTGGTTTTGTGTAATTAGGTTTTATTTTACCTACAAAACAAATGATATCCAAGAAGATGTACAATGTATCTATTTTTATCTTCTGTTTTTATCAATTTTTTTAGATGGGATGAAAAAAAGTGATCTGAAAACTAAGGGAGCAATATGAAGGCTATTTCACCAAACAGCAATGGCTTCCTATGTTAAATAAAACCTACTGCTTACTGCCTTCCATGATTTATAATGCAACCCTGCTCCACAAGACTGGCATGATGCTTGAAACCAATACAGAACGACTAGAGGTCATTATCATGTTTATCATCATCATTGTCATATATATCAATCACCAACTATGTGCAAGGGAATGTGTTATACACTGAATATTTGTCATGATGACTATTACTAGCAGAAGCAGAAATTACCAGGCAGAAATGGGAGAGGAAGAATGATTTCTCTGAGGATTGAGAGTGAGAGTCAACATTTATCACATATTTGAAATTCTTGTTCAAAGTTGGTCAAGACTCTTACAGGTAACTCACTATATCCTATAACTGAACGGTAAGTTGCTGATTCTATGAAATGTATTAATGGTCTTGAATTTGGTCATCATGAAAGGCACTGAAAAGTTTATAATCTAGAAGGGCAAACTAGAAAATCTGAGGTACCTTCTAGGTCCAACATGCTATGCCTCTGTGACACTGTGGTAACACATAAACAAAAATAAATAAGACTCACCACAGAGACATACAAATATGCACACAGAGAGGGAAAAAAAAACTATAAAAAGATAAAAGAGTTCAGAGGAAGTCAGGGAAGACTTCATGAAAGTAGTGAGAGCTGATCTTAAAGGTTGTTTAGAATTTCAAAAGACAGATACATAAGGGAGAGAATAGTATCAGACATCTAGGAAAATGCGGACAAAGACAAGTTGTAAGAATGGAGATGTGCTGTCTCTTAGGCCTTACTGAATGTGCTCAGGACTTCTGCCCTGAAGCCACACATGTGACTGGGGCACATGGTATTACTGTTTTAAAGTGCATGTGTAAGTAATATGTTATCAAAGCATAAGGAAAAATAATTTGGCAATGATGGGTAGGCATGGCTATGGATGAGAGGAAAGACAACCTTTCTGTCAGTTAAAAGGCAATTGTCTAGGTGATGATAGAATGGAGGACTTAAAATATTTTCCCAATTAATTTTATTTTGCATATTGAATGCTTGTGTCAGTTGATGATTAAATTTCTAATTTAAAAAAGAGGAAAGATAAAGAAAAATATATAGGTTATCCTATAAATACATAGAGAAATTATAGATAGATGATAGATAGATAGATGATATAGATATTGTTGTCTATCCTTAATTTTCAAAGAGGATCAATGACATCACATAGTGGAAATCTTAACTTGCACATGAAATGGATTTAAGTGAGGCAGAGTTGCACAAAGCTGTCAGCCTCATTCTCTCTTCCAGTTATCAGAGTCCAATGTTAAGACAAAGGTCAGGATGACTGGTAACAGACTAGAGTGCAATGGATGATCTTAGCATCTTTAATGTCTGACCAAGCTCTAAATGCCTCACAAATTGTTCTCATCTGCCCATTCTACCAGGAGAAGTCTTCACATGCTTGATGTAGACATGCCCCTAACTCACTGATGGGTCTGGAGTCCATTGGTTACCCTCAACCTGGTTTAGCCCGTCTGCCAAGATAGGCTTACCAGGGTATGGCTGCTGTTCAAGCTACAGCTCCTTGGAGCAACAGGTGAGAGCGGGGTAACAGGTGGACACCAAAGGTAGAAGAGGAGCCTTGAAAAGGGCTCAGCAAGCCCTCAGACCAGAGGTGCTAGTCTTCCTGGAGTATCCCAAATACTGTTGATATAGGGGCAGCTAGGTGGCACAGTGAGTAGAGCACCGGCCCTGGAGTCGGAGGACCTGAGTTTGAATCTGACCTCAGACACTTGATGCACTTAATAGCTGTGTGACCTTGGGTAAGTCACTTAACCCCAACTGCCCTCTCCTCCCCACTCCATATGCCCCTGATATAGATAAAGGTATAGATTTAGATACTGATATAGATGGTATAGATATAAATCTATAGGGAGAGAAGATGAATTTCTATTTTTTTATAAATAGAGAGATGGGGGGCTACAGATGTGAAATGTTGCATGCATATTCCAATGAGGCCATTGTAGTTTTGGTTTTACTTAACTATTTCACTTTGTTAAAAAGACCTCTCATGAAGTGGGAGTAATTTCCCACTGCCTATTAAGGATCTCTGACTGAAGTGTTTCGCAAGACACTTAACACACCCAAAATCAAATTCATTTTTCCAGTGTTTATAGTAGGGCCTGGCACATAGAAAAAGTTTAATAAGTGCTCTATTTGTTTATCTATCTTCTTCTTTTTCATCATATTTGCCCCAAAACTTGTTCTTCATTTGAGTTCCTTATTTGTTTTGTTGGTACTACCATTATCCCAGTATTACATTCCAAAATCTCACATATCATCTATTCCTCATCCATTTCTCGGTCTCTCTTTGTCTCAGTCTCTTTCTATGTGTGTGTGTCTCTCTCTGTCTCTGTCTCTCTCCCTCCTGGGGAAGAGTTGTTTCTTTATTCTACCAAAGTACATTACATTTTCTGGAAACTACCAAAAATAATTTAAAGCCACACCTAGGGAATAAGGTGGATGATTAACTTGGATGACTCAAGACAGAGTAGAAACAAAAGGTATGTCTATAAAATAATTTTCTTTTGTGGCTCATAAAGTATAATATTCTTAATAGATTGGGGAATCATTAGTCTAGAAGGGTAATTAGATTGGCAAATATGGATGACTTCACTAAGGGTGAGAGTGTATAGTCAGTCTATCAATCAGCAAACATTTACAAAGAGCATATTATGTGCCAGGCTTTGTGCTGGGCAATAGAGATACAAACAGAAACAGTGACACAGTCCCTGCTCTTAAAAATCTTATATTCTGATAGAGATTGTTGCTCCTTGTCCTTCATTCTAGAAGAGAACCATCACATTAGGGAGGTGATGCCATGACTGACAAGTGAATTCGATCTAAGTGAAGGCGCTGTGCAAAGTCACCAGCTTAACTTTCTCCCCCAGTGCCATCTGGGTCCAAGGGCCAGATATAGATTAGGAAGAATGGAAATGGCCCCAGATGCAGTTGGAGACCTTGGCCGTTTTAAGTTCTTTCCCAGGTCTCAGTTTGTCTGAGGCAATGCCCATTCAGTGATTAAGGCTAGGTAAGAAACGAAGCAAAGAATATTCTCTTCTACCTAGTTAAAAAAATCAATCTGAGAGGGGAAGACCCTCAGGGTTTCTGGCCAAAACAGAAACAATTGCTATTTACACTCACTCTGAGCCATCACAGCTTAAATAATGATCAAGAGAGGCTTAGTTTGGGACTTGGCTCAGAGTGAGTGTCCAGTGGAGAACACAACAAATAGACACATAGATATATGGTTATATAGTTACATACATACAGGTAATACATATATAAATGCTTCACACTGCACTAAGAGTTTTGGAGCACCCTATATACACATATGTGTACCTATAAATAAAGAAGTAGTGAAGGCAGAATATAAAAGAACCCATGTCTTAGCTATAAGGACCATATTAGCCATCAGTTGAACACTGACCCCTTGAAAGACATAAGAGGAAAAGATAATGAGAGGTTAAGGATCAAAGAATATGAGAAATGATATCTAATTTGTAAATTAGTTTTGCTTTTTCCGGGCCCCATTAGCTGACCCACTACACAGCACAGCGTATCTGTGTATGCATACACAACAGCAAAACAGTTTCAAGCACCGAAAATATAATTAAGTCATTAAGTCCAAGAAGAGCTTAGATAAATCCATAGACCGAAAAAAAAATCCATACTGAGATTATTAAGGAGAAATCAGTAATGCACTAAGTACATTTATAACCTCAAATCTATGTCATGAAAGACAATATGCTGTTTATTTTGCCTTCTTCATTTCTCTCTGAAGACTAAACATTCTAAACACACTGTTGTGGGGCTGTTCAGTCTGTCTTAGAAATATTTCTCCCTGTGAGACTCAGTAAGAGGGTACAGGGCACGGAAATTACAATCTTTCAACGTGGAAATTCTGGGGCCCTGCAAGGATGTCAGGCTTGGCTCCCTACCTGGTTCTTACTCATTTGCTCTGACACTCGGGGCAGTTCCCCCTCCTTTTTGCCTTCTATCGCTTGGAGTCTCACAGTCATATCCCAGGAAGGGTTCTAACACTCACCACTCATTTAGTTCTGACACATGAGCAAGGAAAAAAAGCCTTTGGCAATGAATGTGTAAAAAAGTTACCAGATGTCCCTGTCTGTGGCAGAGAGAAGGTTTTTTTTCAAAATTTTTAAAAGCATGACAGCATCACGTCATGGGTTTGTATGCATTGCATCTGTCTTTTTAAAGATGGTTTCAAAACTTCTGAATCATTTCTTATCCCTTTCCCTAGCTAGCCCTTCATAGCTATTCAGTCATGAAGTCCTGTCAAATCCATCCCTAATGCCGGCAGGTAGGCGGCACAATAGACAGAGAGTCAAGGCTGGGAGTCAAGAAGACCTAGGTTCAACTCCAGCCTCTGACACTTACTAGCTGTGTGGCCCTGGACAAGTCACTTCACCTCTCTTTGCCCCATTTTCCTTATCTGTAAAACGGGGATAAGAATAGCACTATAATACTTGTTAATTAAATGAGAAAATAATTGTAAAATGCTTAGCACAGTGCCTGGCACATAGTTAATGCTAGAGAAATGTTAGCTATTACGACTACTACTGCTGCTGCTGTTGCTACTACTTCTACCTCTACTCCCCCTCCTCCTTTGCTTCCTCCTCCTCCTCCATACTCTATTTCAGACCTCATTCTACTACCATTTAGAGTCTATTGCAATAACCTGCTCATTAGCTTCCATTCCTTCAAACCATACCAAACGCCACAGTTTCCAATGAATATTCCTCCAGTACAGCCATGCTTATGCTATTTTTCTTACTCAAAAATCTGCCATGACATTCCACCTCCTATCACATAAAATCCAAATTCTTTAGCTTGATGTTCCAGGCCCTCTTGCAATAAAATCTCATTATCTCCCTAACAGATGCCTCCATTTTATTCAAATTGGGTTATTCCCTGGCTCCTGAATATACCCCATGCTTTCCCAACTCTATTCCTTTGTTCATGCTCTTCCTTCTCACAGTAATTTCATATTTCCTTGTCTCTACCTTTAAAAAAATCTTACCCATCATTAAAGGCTCAGATCTAATGCTAACTCTTTCAGAAAACCTAAACTGATTCTTCCAGCTAAAAGTAAGTTGTCCCTCTTCTAAATCTTCAGACTACTTTATTTGTACCTTTCTAACGGCCTAATATTCTACCACAGTTTTCTAATTATTTATATTCCTTTCTCCTTAAGCATACACATGCGCATCCTCAGTGGGTTTTAAAGTCTATTTCAGAGTAAATGAAATTCTTTGTATGTCCTGTAGTACCGAGTACAGTGTCTTGTACAAGATAGAAAAAGCAAAATGTGTTGAGAAAAATGACCCATGAAAACAAGAATTGTGCTTTTTCTACATATTGTTCAGAACAGTGAAAAGTCTGGTTCTCTTGAGAGGATGCATGTTATAAAGTGGAAAAGAGTACTGAAATAGGAGTTAGAGAATTTGAATTCCAATCTCAGCTGTCACTTACTGCCTGGGTCACTGGGGTAAGGCTCTTAGCCCCAATGGATCTGTTTTCTAATCTCTAAAATGAGGAGGTTTGGCTGGACAGCCTTCAGGGTACCTTCCAATTTTAAATCTATAATGCTGTAAGAGATCATTCAAATAAAAATCCCATTAAGACATATTAGGTTGGCTCCTGACAAGTGAATAAGATACACCCTTGTGGGGAAAATGATGTCACTAAAGGTACACAAATTCT
Organism: Trichosurus vulpecula; assembly: GCF_011100635.1. Lineage (NCBI taxonomy): Eukaryota > Metazoa > Chordata > Mammalia > Diprotodontia > Phalangeridae > Trichosurus > Trichosurus vulpecula. The sequence continues at coordinate 231,032,082 of NC_050573.1, forward strand.
TTCAGACAACAAGAACATCATTTAGAAATTCTACGGATCTCGGTTTGCATCACTTCCATCTTATGAAGTCATGTACCTGTCAGTGAAATTATGATGAAAAGAAGCTCATGTCTATTCAGTCATTAAATCCTGTCAAATTCCATCTCTGTAATGCCCTGCAGCTAGGTGGCACAGTAGACCCGTTTCTGCCCACCTGCCTTCCTCACAGATACCACGAGTAGTGATTTATCCCTGAGCAAGGCTTACTTAAATAGCCATCTGACTTTCAGTTACACTGTGGCCTTTTCTGAGGTCTTTTGGTGGGGAGGGGGAAAGCTGGAAGAATTCTTTTTTTTTTTTTGCTTTATATTGTCTCAGAAGAAATCAAGTGGAGGGGAAAATGGTATTTCAGTTCCTTCTAAACACCAGCATATTTTACCTTTTTTGCTGAGTTTCTTGGTGACATTTTCAAAGTGTAAAGTTCATCACAGCGGAAGTAAGTCCATTTTTGCTGAAGCACAATTAGAACCCTGAATTGTTTCAATGCACTGGAATGAGCAAACTGCAGTTTATCTTTTGGGTGAACTTTACAGAGAAACTGCTGTCTGGAGGGGAAAATGACTTGGTAGGCATTCGGGCTGCTTGGTATTTATATCGGAAAATAGAAACGAGAAGGATGTAAAGTAATTTTCAGAGAGTTTTTCAAGACAGTCAAAAATTGGTTTGGAATAGGTTTTGACCTTTTTCACCCTCATAAAGCTATGATGCATACACGACATCTTAGATGCTTGGAACCAATACATTACTCAAAGTGAAAAGACCTCTAATTATTCTCTGCCCTGCAGCTAAAGTATCATTGTATTAGTGCTACGGGGAAAAAAAGCAAATTAACTTTTTAAAAAAAGTTTCATCTAATATACTAAGAATGGGAATATCATTTCAAAACGTTTTTTTAACCTGTTCAGATTCTCTTCCTTTAGTATTTGTAATCTTTTCATGATTACAGAGGTTTCTGTTTGAAGTTGTTTATGAATCTGGGCAAATGGTTGCACAAAAGACCACACTTCCCTGTGCTGGATTGATTGCTATACTGTAATTATTCTAGTATGTTTTCATCAACAACTCGTTTAAAAAAGAGCTTTCTTCAATTTAAAATAGCATATGATTGATAAGCACTTATTTAAAACCCAGATTTTCCATCCTCCTAATCTTTTCTAGGGAAGCCTGGTGAATTAAGGAGTAGAAAATGCACTTCCCAGCAAGCCTGCCTGCTGTTAGCAACCTCCAGAAGCATATTAATAGTAGATAGAGCAGAAGGAAATGTTCATTTGAAAGTTTATTAATACCTTTTATTTTAAAGGACATGAGAAAATGAGATGAATGGTCCTAATAGTAAATTTCTTGGGTCTCCATCAAATAACCAATAGAACAGAAGATCAAAATTTGTTTTTGTTTTTTTTTTTTTTGCAGAGGCAGTTTCCTTCTCTCCACCTGTCATCAGCACCTCGAATTTCTATCACCTAAGCATCCCATACTAACTCAGCTCTATTACAAAATGCCATTATTATCAAGGAAGCAATTTTGTGTGGGATAAATATTCTTTTCTCATTTTTCTGACCCCAAAAATAAAATTGACACCTGCTCCATTAGCATGGAATATGAATGTGGAATAGATTTTCTTATCTGGGTTTTTGTTTCTTCCCTTTTTTATTATATTGACTGAATATTAAATACCAAGAGGGTATAATATCCTAGACTTTTGACCAGCACCATTCAACACTAACCAACTCTACTTTGCTTCTCCAGTCATTTTTCTTTCTTCATAAATATCAATAAAAATTTGCTGCAGATTTAATCAATAAGAAAAATTATATGTATTCAGAATATAATGTAGACAATGCTGCTGTTCTTTCCCTTATTTTGTTTTTCACAATTTATCTCATTTCATAAATTTACTCCTTGAAACTGGAGAAACAGACTTGTTCAAAACTGGGATTCTCATGACAACTCACTACTTATTCATTGGGATTTTGAAGGATGAATCTTAGCAGATGGACATCTTTCCTGGTTGTCATCCTGCTTCTCTGACTTAATGAGCTAGCTTTTGATCTTTGAAGAGACGGTTCCCATGTGTATTAATGAGAAGAGACTTACAAACTTAGGAAGTTCTTGAGCTTCTTTAAGGGTAAGGTTAAGAATTGAGTGTTTGGTGTTCAGGTTAAGTTAAAGCACCTTTGACCTTTGTCTGACACAGACCTGGATGGAATAAACTCAACATGAAAGGGCAGAAGTATTGTTCTCATAGTGGTTTTGAGGTAAGTGAGAATATTGTCAAATCTGTTTAAAGCCACCATCATAGAAAGCACAACTAGGTCATAGTTTCTTTTTCCATGTCTCAGGCATCATCTCCTCTGAAAATTCAATTTGTGAGTCTTCCTTCCTTCCCTTTTTCCCTCCCTTCCTTCCTTGTTTCTCTCTTTCCTTTCATTTTTCTTTTGCATTTCTTCTCCCAACTATAAAGGCTATTGTGAAACATTCAGGATACTGCTTTTTTAGCCTGCTACACTTGGAGATGCATCAGGTCTCCCAACAACCCTATTCTATCATGAGTCTGACTTTGATTTGGAAAGAAAACCAAAAAAAAAGTTTTTAAGCAACTAGAGAGATTTTCACAGTGAACGAAAGCCAACTTGCATTCATATTCTTATATTTAAGTCCAAATTTAATAGTTACACATGTAAAGAATGCTTCATTTATATTCCAATGTACTTTATAAAGAATGAAAGAAAATATCACCCAGTATATTTTCCCCTTAAATTATCCCTGGAGCTTGATTACTCCTCCACAATCAAAATCACATCTTAAATATGAATGATACAAAACAAGGCTACTGCCTGAATCCGTAACAGAGGGATTTTAGCTGCTTGTTTAAAATGACATACCTAGCTATTCAGTAATCACTTTATAATAACCCCTTTCATTTCCAAATCTACTTAGCCATCAGGCAACGGCAGTGAAAACGTTGGCAGTGGTTTTTACAACTGCACATTAGTTTTACATTTCATGACAAGCTAATTCTAGAGAATTCTAAAGACAGACAAGCATGTGTTCTTGCGATTTTCTTTCCTTTGCATGAGAGAAACATGCATCTTACTGATAAATGAAAAATAAAGGACTGCAGACATATATTTTTCACTTCATGCTCATGTCAGTGACAATTGGCCCCCAGATGCACCCCAGGTGCCATGGTGAATACTTAAATCAAGAAAGTCTAAGAGACCCTGATGATCACTCCTCAGCCCAAGTCAGGGGGGATTCTGATACAATTCTTGAAATACTAGTGGTATGACAGTGAGGGTTTCACAACACCTTCTGGATTAAAATTCTACTTAATGCAGAATTTCTGGTTACTAGACGGGTTGCTTGTTAATGAGGACTTCAGAGGGAGTGGAGGAGAGTGAAAAGCATTAAATTAAATCAGAGTTATGATGCCTGAAAAATATATTTCACACCATAGTGCAAATGAGAGAAATAACATTCTTATTTTGACATTACCATACAAGCCACACCTACTTCCCTGTGCTCTCACTCAAGGGCACAACTTTTAAAGATGCTTCTAGTTAATTCCACAGACACACTGAGCATCCTTACAGTCTGTAAACCTACAGAGTTAAATGGCTGAAATGGGAGAATTAGACTTTATTGAGACTAGCTTCTAAGGCATTACTTACTCTAATTCCTTTTCCATACCTAGGAAATACATTTTTAAAAACTCTTTATGGCATAAGCTTTTAAGGATGCCATGAAAATCACCTGGTAAAAATGACAAACCATGATGTAAATCTGCTTGGCTTTTAGCAGCTCAATACTTGCCAGAAAAGCAGAGGCACAGATGTTGTTTATAATGCTGTGCAAAAAATAAATAGGAGATACTATTTCCTACACCAGTCTAAAGAAGATGTGGCAGGATGTTCTTGCTATCGCTGCAGTCTACTGCTACTGACAAACTACATTAATTCAAACTCATTATCCACAAACAATCTTAGCTAAATTGGGAATCTAAGGCAGGACTTTCATGAACCTAAGTGACAAGACTTCATGGTCAAATAAATTTATTCCAAAGAAGAAAGACCACCAATTAATGCTACCAGCTAAACAGCACTTTCCCCCCAAACAGATATATCCTGATATTTGGAATCAACTTGAGTCAAGAGATGGAGCAGAAAAACAACTTCAGACAAATTAAGCCTCAAATGCATAGAACTGATAAATGAGCAACACTCTTCAGATCGACTGTCCAAAGAAACTTTGAACTGTTTCAATGCATTCAGGTCCCAAATGAATGGAAATGGCTTGATTTTCCCCACCAAGCAATTATGTCTTAACTATTTTAAGCATCTGGCTACAAGACAAGATAAAAGAATACTAGAAAACTTGAAAACGAGATTTTGAGGAAAAACTCACAAATGAAAATTTTTCCTTTTTAATCTCTGAAAAGACTGCTACTTTTTTCTTTTTTTTCTTTTCCTGGGGGAGAGGAGTTGAAAATTCTCTACTCTTCTCAAGATTCCTTTGATTTCTCCATTGTAAATTCTCCTTGTGCCAATGACCTTTTTACTATACACAATATCTTACCTCTCAGCCAGAGTTCACAGAAACTGCTGAATATTTTAAAATTTAAAAGGTGATCTCTTTCCACAGTCCCTCTACCCCACCCATCCCGTTCTTGGGCATGGGTGAGCATGAGAAAAACAAATGAGACAATTTTAGTAATGAATATGCAATTTACAATATGCAAATAAATATATTATATAGTCTTCCAGCTTTACATAAATGTTTTTATACCTACTTCTATTATTATTATTATTATTATTATTATCATAAAACCAGAAAGATACTTCCAAATGAAGATAGTCTGAAGGATGAAAAACAATGGGCAAATTACTCATATTTAGAAGAATGTATAATATACCTTATATAGCTCTCTATAGGGCATGCCTTGCTGAGTATAAACAAGAAAAAAATATATACTGATCACAAGAGTGTAACAAAAACAAAACTTAACCAATTTATCGTGACAATCGAACTTGGTTATTGGGGAAAGAGAAGGATTTTGTTAAAATTTTTCTTTTGTAAATGGGAGATTAAACATATCATATATCATGAATGATTCTGATGTTAAAAAAGACAAGGCGAACTTCTGGTGCCGAAATGACAGAGTGAGGGAGGAGCCCTCTGAAGCCCTCCTAGATTCCCCTCCAAACAACTAGAAAACCATCTCAGAATTGATCTAGGAGCAGAGAAGCAGTCTACCAACATGGGGGGAAAGGTCTGACTCACCGGAGTGGGAGGGGAACAAGGGCTAAGAGCAGCAGCAGCCAGCCTCACAGCAGGGGACCTGCAGCAAGGCTCCAAGCCTGGAGAAATCCACCCCCACTCTCCAGCAAACCAGCAGACCCCTAGACAAGTGAGCAGTCTGTGCAGGATAGCAAAGTCCCACCCCAGCAACCCCAACCCCAGCACAAAAGCCCAGTCTTTTTTTTTTACTTTTATTATTTATTTATTTAACATTTTCAGTTTTCAGCATTGAATTTCACAAGAGTTTGAATTACAAATTTTCTTCCCATTTCTACCCTCCCCTACACTCCAAGATGGCATATATTCTGATTGCCCCATGCCCCAGTCAGCCCTCCCTTCTGTCACCCCACTCCCCCTCATCCCCTTTTCCCTTAGTTTCCTGTAGGGCAAGATAGGTTTCTATGCTCCATTGCCTGTATATCTTATTTCCTAGTTGCATGCAAAAACTTTGTTTTGAACATCTGCTTTTAAAATTTGAGTTCCAAATTCTCTCTCCTCTTCCCTCCCCACCCACCCTCCCTATGAAGGCAAGCAATTCAACATCGGCCACATGTGTATCATTATGCAAAACCCTTCCATAATACTCATGTTGTGAAAGACTAACTATATTTTGCTCCTTCCCATCCTATCCCCCCTTATCCAGTTTTCTCCCTTGACCCCGTCCCTTTTCAAAAGTGTTTGTTTTTGATTACCTCCTCCCCCTATCTGTCCTCCCTTCTATCATCCCCCCTTTTTTATCTCCTTCTTCCTTCTTTCCTGTGGGGTAAGATACCCAATTGAGTATGTATGTTATTCCCTCCTCTGGTCAAATCTGATGAGTGCAAGATTCACTCATTCCCCCTCACCTGCCCCCTCTTCCCTTTCTACAAAACTGCTTTTTCTTGCCACTTTTATGTGAGATAATTTACCCCATTCTATCTCTCCCTTTCTCCCTCTCTTAATGTATTCCTCTCTCATCCCTTAATTTGATTTTTTTCTTCAGATATCATCCCTTCTTATTCAACTCACATCATGCCTTCTGTCTCTCTCTCTCTCTCTCTCTCTCTGTATATATATATATATATATATATATATATATATATATATATATATATATATTCCCTTCAACTACCCTAATATTGAGGTTTCATGAATTATATACATCATCCTTCCATGTAGGAATGTAAACAAAACAGTTCAACTTTAGTAAGTTCCTTGTGATTCCTCTTTCTTGTTTACCTTTTCATCCTTCTCTTGATCTCTTGATTCTTGTGTTTGAAAGTCAAATTTTCTATTCAGCTCTGGTCTTTTCACTGAGAAAGCTTGAAAGTCCTCTATTTTATTGAAAATCCATATTTTGCCTTGGAGCATGATACTCAGTTTTGCTGGGTAGGGGATTCTTGGTTTTAATCCTAGCTCCATTGACCTCTGGAATATCATATTCCAAGCCCTTTGATCCCTTAATGTTGAAGCTGCTAGATCTTGGGTTATTCTGATTGTGTTTCCACAATACTCAAATTGTTTCTTTCTGGCTGCTTGCAGTATTTTTCTCCTTGATCTGGGAGCTCTGGAATTTGGCAACAATATTCCTAGGAGTTTACTTTTCAGTATTTTTTTCAGGAGGCAATCAGTGGATTCTTTCAATTTCTATTCTACCCTCTGGCTCTAGAATACCAGAGCAGTTCTCCTTGATAATTTCTTGAAAGATGATATCTAGGCTCTTTTTTTGATCATGGCTTTCAGGCAGTCCAATAATTTTTAAATTATGTCTCCTGGATCTATTTTCCAGGTCAGTGGTTTTTCCAATGAAATATTTCACATTGTCTTCCATTTTTTCATTCCTTTGGTTCTGTTTTATAATATCTTGATTTCTCATCAAGTCACTAGCTTCCACTTGCTCCAATATCATTTTTAAAGTGGTATTTTCTTCAGTGGTCTTTTGGACCTCCTTTTCCATTTGGTTAATTCTGCCTTCCAAGGCATTCTTCTCCTCATTGACTTTTTGGGGTTTTTTTGCCATTTGAGTAAGTCTGTTTTTAAGGTGTTGTTTTCTTCAGGACTTTTTGGGTCTCCTTTAGCAAGTCATTGACTTGTTTTTCATGTTTTTTTCACATCACTCTCATTTCTCTTCCCAATTTTTACTCTAGTTCTCTAACTTGCTTTTCCAAATCCTTTTTGAGATATTCCATGGCCTGAGACCAATTCATGTTTTTCTTGGAGGCTTTTGATGTAGGCTCTTTGACTTTGTTGACTTCTTCTGGCTATATGTTTTGGTCTTCTTTGTCACCAAAGAAAGATTCCCAAGTCTGAGTCTGAATCTGAGTCCATTTTTGCTGCCTGGCCATGTTCCCAGCCAACTACTTGACCCTTGAGTTTTTTGTTGAGGTATGACTGCTTGTAGAGTACAGAGTACTTTGTCCCAAGCTTCAGGGGCTGTGCTGTTGTTTTCAGAGCTATTTCTATGCAGCAAGCTCTGTCACACAGCGCTACTCCTCCCCCAAGAACAGCCAACCTGGGCTGGACTCAGATCTAAGCAGGCTCTGCACTCTCATTCTGATTAGCCACTTAATTCCTCCCACCAGATGGGCCTGGGGCCAGAAGCAACTTCAGCTGTAGTTCTGTAGCTGCACCTCCCCCTGCTGCCCCTGGGCGGTGGCCAAATTGCAAACTCCTTTCACTCTGTCCCAGGAGCTTTTCCCACTAACCTTCTCTGTTGTCTTTGGTGTTTGTGGGTTGAGAAGTCTGGTAACTGCCACAGCTCACTGATTCAGGGTGCTAAGGTCTGTTCTGCCCAGCTCCCAGGTCTGGTTGGTCCAGGCGCAGCCCACACCGTGCTCTGCTCGCTCTGCTCCCAGCTCCATGCGATAGACCCTACTCAGAGACCATCCAGGCCATCCTGAGCTGGAGTCCTGCTTCCCTGTGCTATTCCATGAGTTCTGCAGTCCGAGATTTTGTTCAGAGCCATTTTCTATCGGTGTTTGGAGGGTCCTAGGGGAGAGCCCTAGGCAAGTGCCTGCTTTCCAGCAGCCATCTTTGCTCTGCCCCTTACTAGCCCAGTCTTAACCCTATTGCTGAGCAATAATGAAAAGCTGGTGAAGAGTAAAACCCTGCTTCTGGGGCCTGCCAGAAGAGAGACTCTGTTTCCATGGCAACCCAGCAACAGGACACTACCACTGGACCAGACGAGCAGCTAAGCCCCATACCCAGGGGAGACAAATAGGAAGACCCCCCCACCCCAATACAAGCCAGAAAGGAAACCTACCATCCAAAGAAAGCAAGCAGTTAAGCTCTGAAGCCCAGTGAAAGCCAGCAGCAAGACCCAGAGCCCCAGCACAGAAAACTTAGGACAGTGCAGGACTGGAGCCCAACTCTCACATAAAAACACCAAATCACATAAAAAGGCAGAAACAATGATCGAAAAAAAGGAGTTCGACTATTGAAGGTTATAATGGTGGCAGGGAGGATCAAGGCATAAACTTAGAATAGGACAATATTGTCAAAATAGCTACATGTAAAGCCTCAAAGAAAAATATAATTTGGTCTCAGGCCCAAAAAGGATTCCTGGAAGAGCTTAAAAAGGATTTTAAAAAGCAAATTAGAGAAGTAGAAAAAAAGAAGGGAAAAGAAACAAGAGTAATGCAAGAGAAGCATGAAAAAAGAGTCAATAGCATGGGAAACAATATACAAAAATTTACAAAGGAAATTAACTCTCTAAAGATAGAATTAGCCAAATGGAAAAGGAAGAACAGAAGCTCACTGAAAAAAATAATTCCTTAGAAATTAGAATTGGGTAAATGGAAGTTAATGACTCTATGAGATAACAAGATATGATAAAAGAAAATCAAAAAAGTAAAAAAAAAAATAGAAAAATGTGAAATTTCTCATTGGAAAAACAACTGACCTAGAAAGTAAATCCAGGAGAGATAATGTAAGAATTACTGGATGACTTGGAAGGCAAGATAAAAAAAGAGTCTGGACAAAATCTTTCAAAAAATTATCAAAGAAAACTGTTCTTATATGTCAGAACCAGAAATCTAAAGAATCCACCCAATCATTGCCTGAAAGAGATCCCAAAATGAAAACTTCCTGGAATATCACAGCCAAATTCCAAGATCAAGGAGAAAATATTGCAAGCAGCCAAAAAGAAACAATCCAAATACTGTTCAGTTATAGTTAGGATTACGTAGGATTTGGCAGTTTCCTCATGAAAGAACTGAAGGGCTTCGAAAATGATATGCCAGAAGGCAAAGGAGTTAGGATTACAAGCAAGAATCACCTACCCAACAAAATTGAATATAATCTCTCAGGGGACAAAATGGACAGTTTACAAAATAGAGGACTTTCAACCATTCCTAATTAAAATACCAGAACTGAATTAAAAAATTGACTTCCAAACACAAGATTCAAGGGAAACATAAAAGGTAATAAAAGACATAAGAGAGAGAAAACATAAGATATTAGAAATAAATCTATCTTACCCTATAAGTTAGTAAAAAGGGACCAGGGTAATAGAAGAGGGAGGGAGGATTGATCAAAAGGAGGGTATATTGGGGAAGGTGGTGATCAGAAGTAGAACACATGTGAGGAAAGAAAGCATAGGGGGTAAGAAAGCAAGGAAGATAAATAAGTGAAAAATAGCATGTAGAGTAATACACAGTTATCATAACTATAAATGTGAATGGGATGAATTCACCCATTAATTGGAGGTGGAAAGCAGAATGCATGAAAATCCAGAATGCTACAATATGTTGTTTATAAGAAACACACTTGAGGCAGAGAGATATACACCAAGTAAAGGTAAGGGGATTGAGCGGAATCTATTATCCTTCAGCTGAAGCAAAGAAAGTAGGGGTAGCAATCATGATCTTAGGCAAAGCAAAAGCAACAATAGATTTAATTAAAAGAGATAAGGAAGGAAACTACATCTTGCTGAAAGGTACCACAGACAATGAAGTCCTAACAATACTAAACATATGTGCTTCAAATGGTATGGCATCTAAAATTTTGAAGAAGAAGCTGAATGAGTTACAGAAGGAAATAGATAATAAACTATAACAGTGAGGGAGCTCGACTTTCCCCTCTCAGAACTAGATAAATCTAACCAAAAAATAAACAAGAAAGACTTTAAGGAGGTGAATAAAATCCTAGAAAAGTTAGATATGATAGGTCTCTGGAGAAAACCAAAGGGGAATCAAAAAGAATACACCTTTTTCTCAGCAGTACATGGCACCTACACAAAAATTGACCATTAAGATATAAAAACTTCACAACCAAAAAACAGAAGAACAGAAATAGTAAATGCATCCTTTTCAGATGATAATGCAATAAAAATACATTCAATAATGGACAATGGAAAGAGATATTAAAATTAATTGGAAATTAAATAATCTAATTCTAAAAAATAAATGGGTCAAAGAACAAATAATGGAAACATCTAATAATTTCATTAAAGAAAATGACAACAATGAGATAACATACCAAAATTTATGGAATAATCCCAAAGTAGTACTTAAGAGAAAATTTTTATCTCTTAATTGTTTATATCAATAAAATAGAGAAAAAGTAGATCAATGAGTTGGGCACGCAACTAAAAATAAAAAACAAGAAAAAGAGCAAATTAAAATTCCCCAAGTAAACACCAAATTGGAAATGCTGATAATCAAAGAAGAGATTAATAAAATTGAAAGTAAAAAAAAAACATTGAACTAATAAATAAAATTAGAAGCTGGTTTTATGAAAAAAAAAACCTAATAAAACAGATATACACTTGGTTAATATGATTTAAAAAAGGAAAGCTAAAAACCAAATTACTAGGATCAAAAATGAAAGGAGTGAATTCACCACCAAACAAGAAGAAATTAAGACAACTGTCAGGAGCTATTTTGCCTGATTATATGCCAATAAATTTGATGATCTAAATGAAATGGATGAACATGTACAAAAATATAAATTATCCTGATTAACAGAAGATGAAATAATATACTTAAAGGACTTATTCTTAGAAAAAGAAATTAAACAAGCCATCAATGAACTTCTAAGAGAAAATGCACAGGACCAGATGGATTCACAAGTGAATTCTACCAAACATTTAAAGAACAATTAATCCCAATACTATAAAAAATCTATTTAGGGGAAAAAGGTGAAGAAGGAATCCTACCAAATTCCCTTTATGACACAAATATAGTACTGGTACCTAAACCAGAAAGAGCCAAAACAGAGAAAGAAAATTATAGACCAATTTCCCTAATTGATTCAAGTTGATGCAAAAACTTTAAATAAAATACTAGCTAAAAGATTGCAGCAATATATCACAAGGACCATACACTATGACCAGGTGGGACTTATACCAGGAATGCAGGTTCAGTATTAGTTAAACTATCAGTACAATTGACCATATCAATAACAAAACCAACAGAAATAATATGATTATTTCAATGATGCAGAAAGGGCCTTTGACAAAATACAGCACCCATTTTTTATGAAAAAATATGGGAGAGCATAAGAATAAATGGAGCTTACCTTAAAATGATAAGTACTACTTATGTAAAACATCAGAAAGTATTGTCCATAATAGGGATAAGCTAGAAACCTTCCCAATAAATCAGGGGTGAAGCAAGGAAGCCCATTATCACTTCTATTATTTAATATTGTACTAGAAGTGTTAGCTATAGCAATAAGAAAAGAATAAGAAATTAAAGTAATTAGAATAGGATATAAGGAAATAAAACTATCACTCTTTGCAGATAATAGGATGTTATACTTAGAAAATCCTGGAGAATCAACTAAAAAATTACCTGAAATTATTAACAACTTGAGCAAAGTTGCAGGATACAAAATAAACCCACATAAAAAAATCAGCACTTGTATATATTGCCAACAAAGCCCAGCAGTAGGAAATAGAAAGAGAAACTTCATTTAAAATAACTGTAGAAAATATAAAATATTTGGGAGTCTACCTGCCAAGACAAACCCAGGAACTATATGAACACAACTATAAAACACTTTTCACACAAATAAAGCCAAATCTAAACAATTGGGAAAATATTAATTGCTCATGGGTAGGCCAAGCCAAGATAATAAAAATGTTAATTCTATCTAAATTAATCTATTTTTACAGTGCCATACAAAACTATTAAAAATTCCTTTATAGAGCTGGAAAAAATAATAACCAAATTCATGTGGAAGAACAAAGTCTCAAGGATATCAAGGGAATCAATGAAAAAAATGCAAAAGAAGACAGTCTAGCCATACCAGATTTCAAACTATATTATAAAGTGGTAATTATAAAAACAATCTGGTACTGGCTAAGAAACAGAATGGTGGATCAGTGGAAAGATTAGGTACAAATTACCTTGTAAATGACCATAATAATCTAGTATACAATAAACTCGAAGATCCAAGCTTTTGGAACAAAAACTCATTATTTGACCAAAACTGCTGGGAAAACTGGAAAACAGTATGGCAGAAACCAGGTATAGGCCAAAATCATGTACCATGTAGTGAGATGAGGTCAAAATGGGTACACAATTTACACATAAAGGACGATACCATAAGCAAATTAAGAGAGCATGGAATAGTTTATCTGTCAGATTTATGGATAAAGGAAGAATTTAGGAACAAAGAAGATAAAGAGAGCATTACAACATATAAAATAATTTTGATTACATAAAATTTAAAATTTTTTGCACAAACAAAACCAATGCAAAAAAATAATAAGGAAAGCTGAAAACTGGGGGAAAATACTTGCAACAAGTATCTCTGATAAAGTCCTCATTTCTCAACTATATAGAGAACTGAGTCAAATTTATAAAAATACAAGTCATTGCCCAATTGATAAATGGTCAAAGGATATGAATAGGCATTTCTCAGACAAAGCAATCTATAGTCATATGAAAAATGCTCTAAATCACTATTCATCAGAGAAATGCAAATTAAAACAACTCTGAGGTACACCTATCAGAGTGGCTAACATGACAAAAATGGAAAATGTTGTATGTTGGAGGGAATGTGTGAAAACTGGGATACTGATGGTGGAGTTGTGAACTGGTCCAACCATTGCAGAGAGCAATTTGCAACTATGCCCAAAAGGCATAGATGGAGCTATACCACTGCTAGGTCTATATCCCAAAGACATCCAAAAAAGGGAAAGGGGTCTACTTGTACAAAAATATTTATAGCAACTCTTTTTGTGGTGGCTAAGCATTGGAAATCAAAGGGATACCCATCAACTGGGAAATGGCTAAACAAGCTGTGGCATATGATTGTGATGGAATATTATTGTGCTATAAGAAATGACAAGCAGGATGATTTCAGAAAAACCTGGAAAGACTTACATGAACTTATGCATAGTGAAGTGAACAGAACACTGTATGCTGTAACAGCAATAATGTTCCATGAAGAACTGTGAATGACTTAGCTATTCTAAGCAATATAATGATCGAAGACAATCCCAAAGGACTGATGATGAAGCATACTGTCCGCCTCCAGAGAAAGAAGTGATATTGTTTGAATACAGATTGAAGCATGCTATTTTTCACTCTTTTGTTTTTCTTTTATTTGAGTTTTCTTGTATAAAAATGACTAATATGGAAATGCTATACATAATTGCACATGTATAATCTATATCTGATTTCTTACCATCTCAGGGATGGGTTATGGGAGGACAGGGAGGGAGTGATAGAATTTGGAACTCAAAGCTTTAAGTAAAAATGTTTTGAAAAAGACAAGTTATTAATTGGAAAAGATCCATATATAGTTACGTTTCAGCATTAATCTTAAGTAATTGATTTTCAATGTATAACTATGTATTTTTCCTATCATGTAAATTATTTTAAGGATGTAACTCATATTCAGACAAATTTAGTTATTATATAGCATTGACTGTTCTAGTAGCCAAATATGGAATCAAGTATTGCAAAATTAAGTCAAATTAACAAGCATTTATTAAGCACAAACTATGTGCTAGCCATTGTGCTAAACTCAAAATTCAAAGAAAAGTAAAAAAAAAAATAATTCCTTCTCTCAAGAAGCTCATGATCTAATGAGAAAGATGTAAAAGACTATGTCCAAAGAAGATATAGACAGGATAAATTCAAGATAAAGGGGATGAACGTATGTTTTTAAGTTGGATGCTCAAAATGTCATTAGTTTCATTAAAGAAGTTGAATAGAAAAGTGCAGAAATGTATTAGGAAAGAAATATGGTCCATCTACAAAGTTCCCAGAACCTTGAATGAGGCTTAATTTTCTTTTGCGCAGTTCATATATCTGCAAAATATTTAGCAGACATTTGCAACTCTGGCAGTTGCATTTTATTTACTACAGAGGTTTGTTTCTGAAAAACAATTTTAGTGCTCTGTAACAACGCAGGTTCTTAAAAATCTTGCAGGAAAAATGGTTTCACTAATTACTTCTGAATGCTACTAAAGAGAGCATCAATACCATGAGTGTATATACAATATAATTCTCTTAAAAATAAAACTCTCCAAAACTAGAATCTATAGACAGGCTTCAGTGGGAAGAGTTCCCACATCTCTGAAATCACAGATCCTTGATATATGGTGACAGAAAAGTTAAACCGAGATTCAGTCATGTATGAGCAGCTGAGGCAAACAGTGTTAAGTGACTTGCCCAAGGACACACAGCTAAACTGTCTGAGGCTGGATTTGAACTCAAGATGAGTATCCTGACTCCACCCCCTAGCTGCCCTAAACCAAAGTAGCTCTTGATATTTACTAGTAATTTTCCAAATACTATGCATGTATGTTTGACTAGAAGTTATAGTCATCTAACATTAATCAATGGTCATAGTAGAGAAAATTTCTCACTTTGGATTATATTTACAAATGATAGAAAATGGATGGTTTAAACAAAAGATGAAATTAAAAGCTACTAGCAATATGACTGGCATAATATAACTGACTCACTATTTGGGAGAGGCGTCACCAATGAACCCATTATGATGAAGCTGGCTGGAAACTGGAGGTAACTGTTTACCCCTTTCCTGAATAAGTGACATCATTGAAGATCCTAAAGTATTCGTGGTCAGATGCTAACAACCCAAAGTATACCCCACAATGCCCATAGACACAAAATTGAACACATCGAGATATTTTGTTAAGCACTTTAGCATCACTCCTTCAGGTATGTCATTTGATTCCAAACTATAAATGCCCAGGATGGCAGGGGCCAAACACAGCACAATAACTTTCAAGGTAGGGGAAAACAAATAAATAAAAAAAAAGAACTTCTAGAAGTGTGGTCCATTGGAAATGTGTATTAATGTTTCTTCATCATTGTAGTTTGATAATTATTAAGTTACAAGATTATAAAACTATGACATTAGAAAATTTATATTTATAGAGGTGGACAAATGAGATTCTCTAATTCCTAAAGACATTTGAATGCTACTTTTAAAAAAAATTAGAAATTCAGTACTTCATGTAAAATATACATTTTTAATTAATTGCACTTAACTAAATATAAGTCCCTCATATTTAAGAGGGTGAATCAGCAAAATGACAGCATGCGTGCTCACTAATTAAATAGCAAAATAATATCTAAGAATGGGAAGAGAACTCTTCAAACACCTAAAAAAAACCTCTATTATCTGAGGCAGAAAATATTTTTCCTGATAAGTATATTTCTGAGAGTTTTAAAAATTAGCAATGATGTAAGAAATTAAATTCTCCCTTAAGTGGACAGAGAAAAAAGCTTTGGCTCCTTATTAGGGGTCTAATGACTTCAATTAAGAAAAATAAAGAAGGGATACATAGCTAGTGGGAAGTAAGTGCCTTCACTTATAAACTCCCCATCTACAGGAACAAACAGAAGAATTCTGATAAATGTATTCCCATCTCTTTTTGGTTTTTTTTTTTTAAAACTTAGCTTAAATGACTTCTTGCATAAAACAAACAGTTGCATTCAACTAGATACACTGAAAGTATATTAAGTCAATCTATATATGCAATCTACAACTAATCTGTATCGTTTACAATGATAAGAGAGAAAATAGTCTGTAGAAAAGATATACCCTACTACCCTCCTCCGTTACCAGGGTACTGTCTGCCATATTTTCTCATTGTTTCTAAACCTGAAAGATTCTCTTTAAAGAGGAATTACTCTCATAAACACAGGATTTCAGATTATCTATCTTGCTGGTTCAACAGTTTAAGCCATGTGTTCTTACCTGGAGAAATAAAGTTCATCAGGTAATGAGGCTCATAACTTATGATTGATCCTCACTGCAAAGAGACACCTGCACCCTGCTATGCAAATGTTATCTATCACAAGGGGTACTACATTTACATCATCTCTCTGGTTCCAAACATGAGCTGATGACAGCAAAAGAAATATCCAGAGGTACCTAAGCCAAACATACACTTCAGGTGAAGCAGCTAGGACCTTAAGGTCCTTTAAAATGAATTGAAATGCTTCAATTGAGTGATAAAAATGAATTAGAGAAAAAAAAAAAACTACACAGAAAATATATCTATTCCTCCAGTGCAAACTTCTCCTAAAATTAGCCAGACTTAGCATTATCTCCAGGAAAGCATAACTATTAAACTGTGTACAGCTAATGGTCTACAGAAATTACTTTGTGAATTTCCAGGGGGTCTAATTTCACATTCTTCAGCTAAAAAATAAATTTGATTGAACAATAAAGTCATGAATATAGCTTTTAAATGAGATTTCTTACTTTTCATTTACCATTTTTCTTGAAGTTCACTTCCCAACTCTTAAGAATTAAGTCATAAACAAGTGACCATAGTCAAAAGAAAATATCAACAAAGAAAAACCAATAAGGACAGTATTTTATTAAGGGCCTTGTATAGATTTTAGAGCCAACTATACATTACAGCCATTTCTAAAAGAGTCATCAAATTTTGGAAGAGACAAGAGAACACTTTGGTCCTATCTCCAACCTAGACCTGAATGTAGGAATCCATTTGACATTACTCCCCAAGTCAGACATCTAGCTTCTTATGGATATTTCTAGTATCAGGAGCTCCCAACCTCACAAGACGTGACCTCCTAACCCCACAAAATAGTTTTTCTATTGAGCCAAAATTTTCTTCTTTCTTTCACCTGTCCTCTGGGGCTAAGCAGAATCAGGGTAATGTATCTCCCCAAAGATCTCTCCAAGCATTTGCAGACCTATGTTTCTTCAAACATTACTCATATAGGAGGTTTCAGATCTTTCATTAAAGAAAGTATTCCAAATGTTTTCTGACCAGTGTGGAGCACATGAATACTATTATCTTCCTTCATCTGCATACTATCAGTCAATAGGCTTTTGAATAGCTATATCACAATGATGACTGACTGATAAGAAATTGTCAGTCACTAAACAATGCTGGGTCTTTTTCACACAAAATCTTGTCAAAAGCAGGGATTTACCTGTGTAACCTAGATGATCAAAGGAACCCTATGGTCTGTGCCATTAGGACATCCCTGATGGAGCTGGACAGGAGGGAATTGGCTCCATTGGAGAAAGGAGGGGGGATGTCACATGCTCTGACTCCTTGCTACAGAACATGTTTAGGCTTCAGCTCCTACTTGGTCAGTTGTATGTCCCTGCAACTGGGGGCTTTGAAGAAGTTAATTGACAAATGAGCCAAGAAGAACTGCCTTCTTTAGGATATAAAAGGAAGAGAAAGGAAAAACAATCTTTGCTTTTTCAAGGCACTCTCTTTGCTAAGATGTAGACAACACCAGCTCTGTCTCTGACTTTCACCATGGGGTGAGGAGATGAGGGAGGGATTGCTTCTTCTGCTTTGTGTTTCTTTCCTTAAACCTTCTCCAGTCCTTAGTGCTAATGTCTTCCTTCTGAAATTACCTTCTACCCCTTCCCCAATTTATCCTGTATATATCTTCTTTGGACATAGGTGTTTGCCTATTATCTTCCCCAAGATCATGAATTCCTTCAGAGCAGGGAATATTTTTGCCTTTCCCTCCACCTCAAGTGCTCAACACAATGCACATAGTAGGTACTTAATATTTCTTCATTTGACTAAGTTCAAAAAGAAAAGGGAAATTAAGAAATGGATGTTTCCAGACTTCTAGATAACAGTATGAATTCAGGAGGCTCCCCTCAGCCCACTGACCGCCCCCCACCTCCAGTCCCAACTCGGGGATTTCCTCAACAACTTCTCGGAAGAAAACAGAACCACTACCAGGAAGATTTTGCAGTTGAAAGGATTAAAGGGCCATGTTGGCTACACAGATTTAGGAATTGTGAATATAAAAGGAAGGTCAAGGGGGGAAGTGAAGATCTGTTTAGCAGTTCCACAAGTGTCTTGGGAATGTTTATCTCCCTGGAGAGTATAATAATAGTATTAATGCATGTATACACATTCCCCCTGCCATGGTTTATGGATGCATCCAAACCGACCCTCTTAACATAAGACACACAAGACACTCTTATCTCCCATCTCTCTGACTGGACACTAGCTGTCACCTATGTCTGGAATGCATTCCTTCTACTTAGCCCTGCATCTCAAAATTCCTAGGTTCTATCAAGGCTCAGTAGAAGTACTTTATGAAGTCTTCTGTGATCCCCTAGGTATCTGTACCTTCCTGCCAACATTATCATGTACTTCTTTCATATAAACATATGAACTGTTTCATTTTTGTCATTATACCCCCCCCCAACACAGAGCCATGCACACAGAAAGAGCCTAATAAATGTTTTTGATTGGTTAATGGCTTTTTAATTTCTTATAAATACCGCTAATTTTCTAAATTCTTAAATTTCCTATTCTCTAAATTTCTTTTGAATAAACCAACACTCCATTTCTGTATTTATTTCATGATCCACACTCTGTGTCTTGATATGTGGGCTATAATTTTTGGATATGGACCTCTTCTTCCCTATTGTTTTTCCTGAAAATTTCTGGGCATCTTCTCCACTTTTGCTTGTCTCCTATGGTATCTGATGCACTCATTTGGGATGAATGGGAATAAAACTATGGATTCTCTTCACAGGTAAAGTAGATTTGCAATCAGTCTTTAATTTTTGACAATATAATGAATAAAGCACATCAATGAAATAAACTTCAATAAAATCATTAGCTGTATTTTTACTGAAAATCATAAGCAAGCTGTGGTGTTATTTTGTGGATAATTTTTCACATGCTTCATTTATTGTCAGTTTTCACAGAAAGCTACTTCCTTCACTTTTCTCCTTGTGTACCTCGTGCCCTTGACGCACAAAAAAATCATAGAATTTCAGCACTAGAAGGGACTTCTAACCTAACCCATATCTGAGAAAAGATCCACTCTACAACATACCTAATTGAGCATCTAGCAAATCTCTCATGAAGGAGAACTCACTATTTATCAAGACAATTCATAAAACCTAGTACAATAGCATCAAAGATTGGAATGTATTTTAGAAGTCATGTACTCTAGCTTTTTAAGTTTATATACAGGGAAAGTGTGGCCTCAATTGGTTAAGTGACTTATCTAAGGCCACATAAGTAGTAAGTGACAGAGCCAGAATTCAGACTCAAGTCCTGGAGTGCCAAATGCAGCATCCTTTCCTCTGAACCATGATGACTCCTTTTAGAGATATCTCTAATTGACAGAAGGAACCTAGTTCTACCCTGACTGAATCCAACCAGAACAAGTCCAATCCTTCTTCCATTAATAGTTTTTCAACTAGTTGAAAACAGGCATCACAACCCCCTACAACTTCTCTTCTCTGGGATGAATATCCCCAGCTCATCCAACTGGTCCTAATGAGGATGCTGTCTCATGATCCTTCACCAACCTGACTGTTGGTGACTTCTGGAGACTCTCTCACTTATCCATGCCCTTCTGGCTTATCATTGTCCTTTTCTGAAGCTTCTGCACTGTGAGTAGGGCACTTTGCCCAGATCAAAGAAAACTACTATTCACACGCTCACTATGGCACTGTCTAAAACACCGATTCACTCACAACAGAGTCAAGGTCATCTATACCACGGGTTTTATTCTTCTCTAAAGTTAAAAGAGTCCTCTAAGCAGGGCAGGAGACAGGGCTAGAGATAGCAGCATGATACAAAACAAGTAGCTGTTCTAAAAGGAACTGTCTTAGGACAGGAGATGAAACAGCATTCGTTTGCCCAGACTTTTTGCAGAGCTGGCCCGCTGTCCAGACTGCTTTGTTTCTGGCATTTCCATTAATTCCACGCATATTGTATTTGACAGAATTACTGCTGTGTTTGTTGACAGGGCCCTCTGGCCTCCAAACATCAAACACATGATGTCCCTATCAAACCTGACACCTGTTTTTCATTTCCAGACATTGATTTTCTACCTACCAGCCAACATATTTTATAGAAATAAACTGTTAGCACCATCAGCAAAGTATTGATTGCAGCAGCACAGAAATCCCTACCTGGAAATTTACAGCCTTAATTTCCAGTAGGTTACATCAGTTATCTTCAAGTGGATGGAGATATAAAAGAGTGATTAGCATGTGTTGACTAAACGCTCACTGCTAAGCAGCCTCCACAGCCCACACCAAAAGACTCAAATAAAATTAAACATTAAGTAATTGCTTTAATAAGGGCTTCAAAGATAAACTGAAATGGTCAAGTTATGCATTGATTGTTTCCTCAAGAAAGAATTAATACGGAGACAATGTGTGTAATCATTAACACAATGTGTGTAAAAGAGGTTCCAGAGAAAGTAAAATGAAAATGCAAGCATTCGAGAGTTGTGATTGATGAAATTAAGTAGGCTATGGGTACTTTAGTCTAATACTGAGGAAAGAATACGTCATCCACTTTCTTTGTGGTCTACTGATTCATGTAGTACGTGATGCATTGCTTCTGATTTACTATGATTTATTACCCTGATTAAGCAACTTCCCCTCTCATTCCATTCTCTCCTGTTTGATATTCTTCCACTCCTTGCTGGTCAGAGGGTTTAGCCCACTATTTTTGACACTGTAGAAAGAACATTATCTCTAGTGCAGAGGTGTCAAATGCACAGCCTGCCACATGTGGCCCATGATACTCCCCAGTGTGGCCAGAACCAGCTTAAAAGGGAATTGAGAAATATTTAGCAAAATAAATAAAAATTTGATAAAACATAGATAACATTACGTTAGGAATCCTTACATACCTCCTAGTGACCCTGTTTCTATTAGAACTGGAGAACACTGGTCTTGGTTTAAATCCTACCTTTGCTACTTATTATCTGTGTGATGTTGGGTGATCACATAACTTCCTTGGGCCACATCTCACCTTTAAAATGGTGGGGCTGGACTATCATGGCCTCTATATTCTCTTTCAGCTCCAAATTTATGAATCCATGTTTTTCCTCTTTTTTCTTGTTTTCTGAAGGTCATCTCAGTGATAAGTGATCCACACAGAAAAGATACTAGATAATTATATTTTTAAATTATTCCATTGTTATGTTTTATTTTTATATCACCTACATTTTCTACTATATCCTTCCCCTAATCACATCCAGAGAGCCATTTCTTTTAATAATATTTTTTAAAAGAAGGAAAAAAAGCTTTTCTTGTTACGTAGCTCATTTTGTAGAACCTTAAAAATATATCTTCATGATGACTGGAGCACTTGGAAATATCCACATTTCAGAAAGCATAGAGGAATGGACACCACTAGATTAAGAACCTGAAGATATTGGTCAGAATCTTGGCTCTGCCATTTACTGTCTGTGTGACCTGAGGCAAGTTACTCATCACTAGGCCTCAGTTTCCTCATCTCTGAAATGAGGGAGTAGTGACCTAATAAGGCTACCTACAGCTTTAATTTTAGTGTGTCTATGCGTTATTCTTTGAAATGGCCCAAATACACTTTAAGGTAAGTTAAGGGTTAGACGCATGTTCAAAGATAATAGTTTTTAAAAGTTGCACCCTAGTGAAGTAGCTAACCTTTTGTTCAGTGAATAAGACTGACATAGTCAGTCTAATACCTCTTCTCTCCCATCCTGACTTCATTTTTGTATACCTGTGAAACCTGGACAGTCTACCAGCATCTTTCCAGGAAATCTGAGCCCCTTCCATTTGAATTGTCTTAGGAAGATTCTGAAGATCACCTGGCAAGATAAGGTACCAGATACTGAGGTCCTTACTTGAACTAAACTGCCAAGCATTTGTAATAGTAATTAAGGTGGGACTTTTTGCTGTTCTTCTCTTAAGTGCCTTTAATGATTCTGGCCTTTGTTTGAATGGGGCAGATAAAGTGGGATCTTTTTGTCTTGGAGTATTTCTCAGCACTGAGACAATCGGGAGTCATTGATGTGATACTGGGGATGGGGAACTTTCCCACACCCAGCCTGGGTGAGGTCAGAGCCCTCAGGGCTCTGAACAGGAAATAATTGAGGAGACCTTGGTGCTACCTTTGAGGCACATTCATAGAAGGAGTATTGAGACTCTGGGCAAGCTGCAAACTCCCCCCCCCCCACCCCCAGCTTTGCAATCCAGATGTTGGAGTTTCTCTGGTAACTATGAATTGTGATTCGAATCAGACAAGGTCTGTCTGTGGATATTCATAATTTCTGTTTGTATTTGCCTTGAAGTTCAGGGGGCTGATCTTTTCCCCCTGAACTGCGAATGACATTTGTATGTTTAATTAAACTGAGATTGTTAACCCCTAAACGTTGCTTTCCTCAGTAAAGCAGATCAAAGAACCTGTGTTGGCAGCATTCTGTGTGCTGGTTGTTGGTGGGTCTTACACCCTTATAGCAGCTGCTAGCAGATTGTTGCTACAGCATTCAAACTCTGCTTCAGAGAGCGCAACTTCTGGATGGGCTGGCCACATTGCTCGAAGGCAAAACATCTGCTTGCCAAAAAGACCATTTTACGGAGAACTCACACAGGGCAAGTGTTCATGTGGTGGTCAGAAGAAGCAATACAAGGACACTCTCAAGGTCTCTCTCAAGAATTTTGGAATTGACTGTGTGACATGAGAGACATTGGCACAGGATTGCTCAGCATGGAGTGCCCACATCAGAGAAGGTGTTGTGCTCTATGAACAAAGCAGAATTGAAATAGCTCAAAGGAAACACAGGATGTGCAGATTTGGAGTATCCACCCTAAATGCTGACACAGACTATTTGTGCCCAACCTGTGGCGGAGCATTCTGAGCTCCTGTTGACCTGATCAGCCAATCAGACACACTGAATCTTGACTCAAGTATAGGGATATCATTTTGGTTCTCTTAGAGAATGAAGGACAACAACCAACCAAGACTGACAGATACTTGTTAGTGAAACAGTTTTATGTTTTTCTGTCTTCTTTTGTGTCTCCTAATCCTAAATTCATTCCTACTCTCTTCTGATTAAGAATAAAGAGCTCTGTATGAGTCAGAAACATTAGCTAAAGCTTCACAGAAAAAATTGGACCCAAGACAGTCCTTGAATAATCAGTAGGATTTGGATGAGGGAGGGCATCTTGATATGTAGGAGGAAAAAAAAGTGAGTGTGTGTGTCTGTGTCTGTGTCTGTGTGTGTCTGTGTAAATGCGTATGGTGTAAATAGATGTGGTGCATTTAATTAATGTTATGTAAATAAGTGGAAGATGGATTATAAAGGGCCTTGAATATCAGGTTAAGGAATTTGGATTTTATCCTATTTGTAGAGAAGAATCCTGTAGGGTTCCTAATATGCCTGGAATAAATGCAGCAAGGTGGGAGCAAGGCTGAGCTCTTTGGGGCTCAGCCTCCCCCATCCCCTTCTCTCTCCTGTTTGTGAATAAATATTCTTGGGGCTAGAAATAGCTTCCAAAGAACTCCAAACCTCCTTCTCCTAAAAGGTTGTCTTCCTACTCTCGCCTATAGCCACCAATTTTCTTAGGAAATTATGAAGTTTTCTCCTCCCCTCACTCCTTTCCACACCACTATCTGGACAAGTATCAATAAATCTACCTTTCTATAATTCATCTTTAAAAGATCAGAATAAAAAATCTTTACCAGGATATTCAGGAAAGTAGATAGAGAAAACGCAAAGCAGTGGCAAGTAGCATGAAAAGGACAACCCATGTTTCCTCTCTATTTTGTATATAGTTTATTTTCTCACCTATTTAATGGGGAGTTCTTTGTGGGCTGGGACTATCTTTTGCCTTTCTTCATGCCTGGCACACAGCTTACTCCTCACTTTCTATCAGCACGTCTATTTGGTTTGAACTCAGTGGAACTGGATGACAAACCCAGGATAAGCTGATAAGCTGATTTGAAATCTCCTTATTGTGATGTTTGGATACTCAACACTCCCAACTCACTCAACCTCCTCTGCTCCCTGACTGGAGGGCAGAGCACTGACCTCTTCACTAGAGGTACAAAGAGACAAAAGACAGTCCCTGCCCTCAAGGACCTTAAGCTCTAACTCTCCATTTACCATTAGCTGCTCTGCTTGGTTTGAACTCCCCAGAATATGATGTCCCTGCTGGATAGTCCTAGAGACCCCTGCCCTTTTCCAGCCTTCTTTTGTGTGCCTCCTCCCTCCATTAGATTATAAATTCCTTGGGGGCAAGAACTGTGTTTCCTTTTCTTATGTGTATCCCTAGCACTTAGCATAGTGCCAGACACATAGTAGGCACTTAATAAATGTTTATTGAACTGGCCCACAGCAGGTGCTTAACAGTTTATTATTGTCCGATTGACTGATTAGAGAGAGCTTGGGGACTGAGAGAAAGTCCTGAACACTGTACTCCACACTTCTGCCCAAGGTCAACCTTGGTCCTCACATCTTGGTTTATGTGAAAATAGTACAAGTTTTTATTGGCTTATTAAGACTTTTGTCCTAATTTTCAGTTATCTTCCTTTTCTGAAGAAAAAAAAAAGCTTTCCCTATAAATAGTGAAATTCCTTATTGCTTCTGTGCTAAAGGAGAGTCATTTTTTGCACCTAAAAATAAACAGGTATTTTATGCATGTGCACACAAGCACACATATATTTGCCTGTGAAATGTGTTAGCAACAAATGTGCACAATCTGTATAAATGGGAGTTTCAGATGACTTATGAAGGTTATTATCTCACAAGTGTGCATATTTCCATATAAAATATATCCCAGAAGAATGTAAAAACCTAATAACTCACATATGCCAAAATTGCAAGGACTTCCATTTACTTAAGGGATAAATTTCTCATTCTAGAATATAAGAGATTTCATTATTGCTTCATCTATGTATATAAAAATCGGACAGCAGCCAGAACACAAAATACATTTTTTTGTCATCTAACCTATTTATATTTTGATAACAAAAACACTGAACCATTTTCTGTCATTCAGGATCTGAAATTCTGATCAAGCCTTAATTAATTCTGACAGTGTTTTCTACCTAGTGTTTTGATGAAACAAGTAAGCTTTCTTTGTCTATTAAAGAAATGGCAGTCCTATTAAATTCTGGTAATTAAGAATTGGGTATTTCTATCTTCATAGGCACTATTTTTCTAAATATACAAATATATTGAAGGATATTCAGTAGATCCTCAATTAACATAAGTAAATTTAAGGCATCTTTCATTAAAATAATTTCTTTGGGAATTGGTTGTATAAAAGCCTTAACTCAATGCTAAAAAATCACAATTATTCTATTAATAGCTAATAGAACTGTAAGAAATGGGAGGAGGAGTTTTGTTTCCACAGAACTAAAGGTGTGCTTCCCTGCCCTCCCCCACCCCAGCTTTAGCAGAGACCAGGCCTCAAGGTCGGTCAGGTGAGAGGTCAGAGGCTTGTATGCACGTGCATACTTTTTGAGAAGTCAGTCTAGGGAATTAGAGGCCAAACCCACTTGAACCTGTTCAAGCTTATCTAGGGTCTGGTCTTGGTCAAGAATCCAGGCCTACTGATTTGCATCATTTGCATATGTTAAAGAGGGAAAGTAGGGGAAGTAAAAGAATATAGTTTAATACGAGGAAAAATCTAATTAACCACTTTTGCTTCTGTATCCTTATTATCCTATTTATATGGACTGTATAACCTAGGAAAACTATGTAAAAAACAAAGATTGTAAACTAACCATGACTCTGGCGGGAGTGGAAGGAATGGTTACCCCTGCTCCTGCAGCTGTATCAGTGTGTGAGTGTTTCCGCGAGCACTACACCCGATCTCTCGGGGAGTGTAATAAAATGCCTTCCTCTGCCCACTCTGGTCCTGAGTTCTTTGGGTGTGAATGGGCAAATCACATGGATTTTCCTAAGGTCAAGTGAAGGGAAGCAACAGGCAGCGGAAGCTCGCCAGGCTTACTCCTGGATCTTGTCTTGGGGTGTCCTGTGATCCCCACTGCGGTGTTAAGAGGGCTACCACTCTGGATTCCCTTGGGGAACCCTGTGGTCTGCATGGCCTTCTTAAGGGGGACATCACATGGGACTTCCGGCCCTGTCTCAGGAGCCTTGTGATCTTACTGCCATCCTAAGAGGCCATCACTTGGGTCTTTCTTAGGGTCTGACCCCTAGGAGGCCCTGTGATCCCCACAGATTAAGGGATGGCTACCACTTGGTCTTCCTCTGAGAGTCCTGTGGTCTGTACAGCCTTCCCTAGGGATTATCACAGGGTTTTTCTTCAGGACTTTGGCCCTGCCTAGGAAGTCCAGTGATCCCCAAAACCACGTTTCTCACAGAACTATCAATTGAGACTTAGCCATTAGGTGATGATTTTTTTTATTCCTTTGAGGGCAGTTCATGAAACTATATACTTAGGCAAAGAAGGACAGAATAGCCACCTGGATGAAACCCTAGGTCCCAACAATAGGACTGAGGTATAGAACTCCAACAGAGCTAAAAATTCTTGGCTCCCTGCCACTTCTTCGGGTACAAAAATCTAGGAGCCAGAGGTCACAGTAATACGGAACATACCCTTAAGTTGAGAAGCTAAAAATAAAAGATGGGACCAGCATCATGACCTACTGAATGCTATTAGCTAAGAATGTGCTATCTGAGTAGGCAAAATTATGACAAAGGTAAAGCGAGCTATTTTCCATTTGTGCAAATACTTTTCTTTAAAAAAAAAATAGACACTAAAACAATTCTTGCACTAAAAACCCATGTACTGCCAAAAGGTCAAACCATAACAGGTTAAGAGATCTGGAACTTTGATGGAACTTAGAAACTGTCTAATAGCTTAGTCCAAACCTTGTAAAAATGAAGAAACTGAGGCAGAGAGGTTGAATGACTTGCCCCAGGTCTCAGAGGTAGTAAGCATCAGGAACTAAACCCAAGTCCTTTGACTTCAGAGGTAATACTCACACTGAACCAAATTTCCAGAGTCAGAGACAATCATTGGCTATGGCTAAAATTCTTTTGAGTAAGGAATATAGATACTGGATTCAGAAGGACTAAGGAGAATTGACAATTTGGGCAGAATATGATCGCTATCTTCAAACACTTGAAGCATTATCTTATTTTATGTGGATGTAGAGAGTTGGACAAATGGACAGAAATTATAAGGAAGCGAATTTTGATTTCAAATAAGCAAAAGCATCCTAACTTACCACCTAAGCAGCCCAGCTCTCCACCCTTACTTTTGGGCAGTTAGCAGAGTGAGCAAAGGGAGTGAAAAGAAGCTTTGGGGGCAGTGTTGTACCTCATATGGACAGGCAGTATGGGATAGAAACTCTTGACAGTTACTGTGTGATGATGGGCAGCTTATTGAACCTCTCTGAGCCCAAGATTCCTTATTTATAAAATGTGAATACCAATAATTTCATTACCACTCTTATAGAGTGGGGAAGAGGGAATAAGGGAGAAAAGAGAGAGAGAGAAAGAGAGAGAGAGAGACAGAGACAGAGACAGAGAGAGAGACAGACAGAGAGAGAGACAGAGAGAGACAGAGACAGAGAGAGAGACAGAGAGAGAGACAGAGACAGAGAGAGAGAGAGACAGAGACAGAGAGAGACAGAGACAGAAAAAGAGAAAGAGAGAGAGAGAACCACTCTTATGTAGCTGTGAAAAACACCATATAAATGTGTTATTGCTGTTACTGTTATTCCTGTTACTGTATTATTATTCCTCTATGGAAGATTCATTATGGAAAATTTAAGCAAGCATCGCAAAGAATGAGAAGACAGGAATGGGATTGTGTACCTGGGGAGGAAGTACCTACACTGATGAGATCAGATGTTTGTTAAAGTATGTTAGCGATCAAAATTATGACAATGATGAGGACGGTGACCATGATGATTCCAGTCAGGGGTGTAAGGGCCCAGTATAAGCAGTGGCTTTAGGGAGCCTCCCTTCCACCTATTGCCTGCCACTTACCTACCAACAGAACCCAAAAGGAATAGGCCTCATAGAGTCTTTCCCCTCTCCTATCCCAGTAACCATTGCCAAGGACCCACAGGTAATGAAAATCTTCTCAAGGTATATTGACCACCCTTTCCTCCATACTCTTATCTCCTGAGGTAACCAAGACTAGCTACTCAAATCCTTGGGTCCCCTACCTTTTCCCAACAACCACTTCTGCCCTGCTATTGCTCCCCCAAGGTACACCAGGGCTTACCATGTGCCCTGCTACTTTGATCTCTGAACTTCTTTACTATATGTCATCATCCCTCATTAGAAAGTGAGCTCCTTGAAAACAGGGACTATATGGAATTCCTATTTTCATCCTTAGCATTTAGTACAATTCTTGGCATATAGTATTAAATATTTTTTCCATTCAATTTGTCACTCAGTGCCTCTAGCAGCCAACTTACAATTATTGTCCTTGCCTCAATTCTATGCATGGATTTGATCATAAAGAAATCAAAATACATGTGGTGGGTAATGCTGTAAGATTCTCTATGTATAACAACTTTTCAGCTTTTCTCCTTTGGAAAGGTATAGGAGGGGATGCAGCTGACTGCTTTAATCCTGATGCTGTGCATGTTCACAAGAATTATATAGCTGTAAATGCTCTAAAAATCTTTTGTGACACTTTCATTGTGGACTTTTCACGTATTTGTCTAAAATGGCAGTTAGCAACCTGCATGCTAGTGAGCTAAGAATAGTTTTAACAAATAAAGTTTTATTTTATTTAAAGACATAGAAACCATTCTTAGCTTGCCCTACAAAAATACAAAAATAGGTGGTGGCCTATTGATCATAGTTTGCTGGTCTAAACAAATTATACAGAAATGTAATAATGCAGTGGACATAGGCTCCCAATTGAATACAATGATTCTGAAATTTTGGAACGTTTTTATGGAATAGTATTTGCTCACCTGGAAGAATAAATGAAGCCTAAAACAAAACAAAAGCAGTTAAAAAGCAGAGCTCAAACAAACAAGCTAAAAAGGTCATCTGAAAGTTTTTATTTTATAATTTTCTTAAACTGGTTAAGTTAAAGGAATGCAACATTTAAAAAAATATATTTCATGCAATGCATGACAGTAAATATGCAATCACTTTCCTTTGATTAGATTGGAAGAACCTTGAGGTCAGGAACTGTCTTTTGCCTCTCTGCATTTCCACTGTTTAGTACCTGGTACATGATAGGCACTTTGTAAGTGCTAGCTGACTTAATCACTGACTATATAAGCACATGCACATGCGCATGTACACACACACATGCATGCATGCATGCACATGCATGCGCACATACATGTGCAGAAGCACATGCACAGATACATAAATACTCTCCCTAAAATAATCATTGGTTTGATGGAAAGGAAATCCTTAGACTGACTTTTGGTCTTCTAATGAAAAAAAAAGTTCCTCAACTCTGTTCCATCCCCACAGAGAAAATAAACTCAATAAGGCCAGAGGGATTTGATGAAGGTGTCACAGTGATTCAAGAGACCTAGAAGTCTTCTAAAAATTAGTTCTATTCTTTATAGTCTGAGCTTTGTATTCCTCGTTAAGTATGCTGTGTTAAGTATAGTGCGTCCCAGTTCTCTCCTTATCTCTTTTGTGCAGAATCAATATATATAAAATGGATGCTTATTTTGCAAAATAGCTGGTATTTTTTCTTTCCAGTACCACTTAAGAGTCAAACCTTGAGCCAGTGACAGTGGAAAAAAAACTATAGGTATGATATGCCATGCAATATGGAGATACTAAAATGGAGCTCTATGGACATGGAACAAGTACCAAGAAGCTAAGGAATAAGTCAGCTGACTAAGCCAGGACACACAAATGGGGTTAAAAAAAAGTTTCTCCTTCACTGAGAATATTCCATTTTTAATAACATCTTTTAAAATATCTCCTGGGTACATAAATCTTTTTAAAAAGAGTTTTCACCTTGCTAAGTGTTCATGACAAATAAGAAGTAATCTAGTTTCCTTCCTGAATCACAGATTTCTCTCACAGTAAATCTGAACCTTCACAGGATGGATGCAAGAATCCTTGATTCAATGTGCTATAAGTTAAAAACATGTACCTGACTATGATGAGGAGGAGGAAATTAAGCTTTCCTCTATCCTTCTTGGCTATAAAATACATATAGGGAGACATGCAATACTTAATTTGGTCAAAACTGTGAATTCATGAAAATTTGAGCAGGGGCATGGATGAGGGTCATCTTTGATAAAGTCTGTCTATGAAAAAGGACTTATTAAGCAAATAATTATTTCTAACCTTCTAGGAAGGTTGTTTAATTTAAAATAATTTCAATAGCAGCAGCCACTTAAACAAATAATGCTGTAATTACTAATGATTCCTTTGTGTCTATGTATTCATTAAAGCAGGTCTACAGGACCTCTCCTTGGCAACAAATTTTTTTTGGCCACTATTTCAAGGTCAAAACAGAATCTCAAAACAAAATCTGTAATTTGGACTTCTCACTATGACCTTTCCCTCAATTACTCTAAATTGGGGAGGTTGTACTGTATGTGCATGTTTGTATCATCTTTAGAGCTCATCATTTATCCATTCAAGCTGTACAAAGCACAGGCCTCTAACTACCCAGTACATCTGACGTAGGAGTAGGATGATCAGCACAAAGCTCCAACAACTGACAGCACTGGAAAAAAAATAGGTGACTTCCTACCAATGTACAGAGAGTTAAGTCAAAGGACTTCCTATAGAGCAGTGGTGTCAAACTCAAATAGAAATAGGGGTCACTAAACCATACTGAAGGATCCCTGTAGGCTTAGATCCCTGTATTGACTTAGAAAACCACATATTAGTATTATCCATATTCTACTGTATTTTATTTCTTTTTTGTTAAATATTTCCCAACTACACTTTAATTTGGTTCATATAAGAAATGTACTGAGTTTGGAAGGGACAGCTAGATGGGTCAGAGGATGGGCACTCTAGGTCTGGAATTAGGAAGACCTGAGTTCAAATCTGACCCCAGATACTTACTATCTGTATGACTGGGCAAGTCACTTAACCTCCATTTACCTTAATCTACTGCAGAAGGAAATGGCAAATCACTCTAATGTCTTTGCCAAAAAACCCCATGGATCTCATGAAGAACTGAACATGATTGAACAACAACACTGAGACTGAATGGGACGAAGGTTGAACATATCTCTGGGCCTACATATATCACTTTGGGCAAGTATGAGGTCAAGTATTTCCACAGGATGATTCCAGTAAGAGCTGTCGACACAAGACTCACATGTCAGCAGTGAGTCTATTGATGGTTAGGGGAGAAAAACGCCTCTCCCCTCCCCTCCCCTCCCTTTCCTTTCCCCCCTCCCTCCCTCCCTCCCTCTCTCTCTCTCTCTCTCTCTCTCTCTGTATTTCTGTCTGTCTCTCTCTGTCTCTCTCGATGTTTCTTCTAGTGCCTAAATCTAGTATTCTACACATAAATGACACTAAACAAATGTTTGTAGAACTGACCAAAATGGATAAAGAAAAACCACAAAGGGTTCAGAGAAAGGTTAAGAGTATTTAACCAACATCTTTCCCCATGTATAGTGTGATTGCATAGACACTAAGCTAGGGAACAAAGGCCAGTACAGAAATGAGCTATAATTACAACAAGAGAAACTAGTCAGACTTTTCTGACAGGAAGTGTTAAACATTCAAATTCATTATGATAGTGGGGTGGGGAAAGCTCATGGGAAATCCTCCAGAAGGCTTTAAAATCAAAGTTCATCTATGTGTACAGGCTGGTTTAAATATTTCTTCCTTGGACCCATGTTGAAGGGCTTCAAAATACAACCTCTTTCCAAGTCACACTTAAGTCTGTTTTGAAGTGATACCTTTCTATTGAGAAGCACAAGCCATGAGCCACCATTTATAGAATCACAGCTGTAGAGTGAAGAGGGACCTTAGAGACTACCTAGCCCAACTTCCTCAATTGACAAGTTAGGAACTAGGGCAAGAGACACTCACTGATGTGCCCAGGATCACAAAGGCAGTGGTTAAAATTGTTGAGATTTGAACTCAATTCCTCTGGCTCAAAATCCAGTGTATTTTCCTCTGTACTATGCCATCACTCTCTTATGTTCACCATTTATCTCAAAACATAGACTACAAGTATTTATATAACTAGTACTGGAGATGAAGAAACTGATAAAAGCATAAAGTGGGAAGTCATGGCTACCACTACATAATCTAATGCCCCTATTCTGATTTCCCATTCATTTTTAGCATAACAATCTAAATAGATGTATGTATATGTGCCAACAACTCTACATGGTAATCTATAGCATATCAGCTCCCTTTGTCAATTATAAAAATTCTTCTAAACTGTTGGGTAGGACGAAGGAAACATTAGGTGATAAAGTAAAATAGATTTGCCCATGAAGTTACCAGCAGAATATTTTATTGTGTTCAAGAAGCAGAGAAATGAACCACTACTGTGTGAATTATTTTTGCCTTCCTGAAGAATCCTTAAAAACAATGATGTCATTTTGATGATAAAAAAAGTTTCATTTCTTCTTCATAAGTAGCAGATGTCTATTTTTGCCTAGAGGAAAAGCTTAATGTTCTGTGACAATGGAGGGGGAAGGGATAAACAACAGGAGAACAACTTTTCTTCTTTGCTAAAATTGTCAGTTACCCTTTTTTTTAAATGGTGCTCCCTTCAATTGCAAAATACAACTGAACTAGAACAGCGAGAATGTCTCATTTAGAAAGGGAGACAATAAATTATCATTGAAATCTTTAATATGATTAAATTAATCACAATTTCATTTGTAGTTTAACCATTCTGTTACATTTCCTAATGTCATTAAACCAAGGATCATGGAGTAGAGATGGAAGGGGCAACAAAGGTCATCTACTCCAACTCCTTCATTTTTACAGATGAGGAAACTGAGGCCTGGTATGTCCAACTGACTTGTTCAAAGTCATAAAGATAGTGTCAGAGCCAATACTCAGATTAAGAACTTCAGAAAAAAATGAATGGAGTATAAAAGGGAAAAAGAAATTAGAGAATCATTCAAGTTACCCTATAAAACATAAGTATGCAACACAAATCTATCACAACTAATTCATCTGAAAGGCTTATGAGGGACATAGCTGTTGCTGTTATTGTTTTAGGATAATGGTCTAGAAAACAAATAAATACAAAAACAATAAATTATTTTAGAAAAAATAACTTCAGCAAATGCTCAAGAAGAAAAAAATTACCCACATACACAGGGACACAGACATTACACACTCAAAAAATAAAAGTCTTTTTCGTGTGTGTGTGTGTGTGTGTGTGTGTAAAACTCTTTTCTTATTCTTGCATATTAAGTGGGGTTTTTTTCTCCTTTGCAGACCTCACTCCACTGGACCCACCTATCTAGGCTGGGATTCATATGTTGAATTCTAAGGGAAAGCTGTAAACCCCTCAATCAAAGGGCCTTTGTTATTTCTGTAGAAAAGACACCTAGGGGTCATTCTACTGGCAATGGTCAACCAACTGAAAGAAAGAGAACTCCTCTAGTACATTGGTCCTAGAACCATTTTAAAAATTATTATTCTATGTGGTTGTACTCAAAGGCCTCCAATTGTCCCCTTTTCCTCTGGATCTATAATCCTATGTTATTATGACCTATAATGTTTTGATTGTTTCTTTTTGAATTTTGCCCTATATCTCTAAAACAGCAAAACTTTCCTCCTTTTTCCAAAAAAAAAACCTTCATAAACCAGTATTCAACTGGACTTAGATTTTAGGACTCCATAATACCTGAGATCACAACTAACAGTTTCACATGTTTTGTTCCTGAAGGACCTTGAGCAGGTAACAGGGGGAACAAGCACTTCAATTCTCTGGAAAGCCTCCTATTTCTGTCTTATTTAACCAGTTACAATGCCAAAGGATCCCAAAGCACAGATCTGGGAGAGAAGCTAAAAAGTAATACTTTGCTTCTCCTCCAATTACTGACCAAGAACTACTGAGAAACAAGGAAAACTGGCAAAACTCCACCCCTATAGATAGGTCAAAGATAGCTGTGCTCAAGAGGAAAACTGATTAGTCAGTTGAATAGCAACTGTGATATGGTCAGACCGGTGCTTTTTAGGAAGATCAATTTGACGGCTGAGTGGTACATAGAGCAGAGTAGGGAGAGACTTGAGGCAGCCAGACCAAGCAGTAAGCAATAGTCTGGGGCAAGGTGATGAGAATGTGTTAAGGTAACAATAGTGCCAAAGATGTTACAAAGTTAGAAAGAAAATCACTTGACAACTGACTGGATATACAGGGTCAGACAGAGTGTGGCACTCTGGAGGTCACCTAGACTGTGATTGGGAGGATGGTAGTAACTGTAATAGTATTAGGAAAGTTAAGAAAAGGAATAAGTTTGAGGGGAGAAACACAATAAGTTCTAGTGTAAAGAATATCCTCCAATAAATTTCATTTGGATTTGTAAATTCTGTTCACAGGTTCTCCTTTTCCTTTCCCACGTGCAGACACTTATATTCCACAGAATCATTCACTAAGAACAAGGGTCCTCAATCCTATTTGTGTCATGGACCCCTTTGGAAATCTGCTGGAGCCCAAGGGCTACTTTTCAGAACATTGTTTTTAAATGCCTGAAATAAAATATCTAGGATTGCAAAAGAAAATAATTATATTGGAATATAGCTATCAACATATCTTTAAAAACAAATTCAGGGAACTTGGATAAGAACTACTGAATAGAGAAATATATTGTTAAATGTAGGGAGCAAAGTGGATTAGGAGAACTTAAACAAGTCTCTTATTTGTGTTAAGAAAAATCCTAGAGACCTAGAACATAGAAGTAATTCAATTATGTGTATGTATGTATGTACAAACATGTACATATAAATGTGTATAAATAAATACATATGTAAAACAAAAAGTATACATTTACCTTAGGAAATTTCTAAGCACAGATTTAAAAGGTGAGGGTGAAATCCTTGCTAGATTTAATGGCAAATCCACCTAGACTGAGAATCATGAGAAGAATACACAATAAAGCTTGGAGGCAATCAGTCTGACTCATACCTGCCTTTGAAGATCAGAATTTCCTTTACTAATGGTTATTAAACATACAATAACCTAAGTTTTAGATAATAAAATGATACATACTCTCTGATGGAGATTCACTATTTTGTGGCTCAGTATGAAAACCTCTCCCTCCTCCTCACTGCAACCAAATCATGTAGCAGCTAGGTGAGTGAAGCAGTGGATAGAGCTGTGGGCTTGGAGTCAGAAAGGCCAAAATCTGGATCCTGCTTCAGATAGTTACATGTTATATGGTCTTAGGCAAGCTACTTAACCTTCCTGAGCCTAATTTTATTCATCTGTAAAATGGGGATAAGAACACGTACCTTGCAGAGTTGTTATGAGGATCAAATGACATTGAGGTTAAGTGATTTGCTTAAAGTCACAGG
Organism: Trichosurus vulpecula; assembly: GCF_011100635.1. NCBI lineage: Eukaryota > Metazoa > Chordata > Mammalia > Diprotodontia > Phalangeridae > Trichosurus > Trichosurus vulpecula. The sequence continues at coordinate 231,068,078 of NC_050573.1, forward strand.
AGTAGTAAATGGCAGTCCTCATACCTGAATTAATGTTTTCTGACCCCAAATCCTGCATAATTTCTGCAGTGTTTCCTCAAATAGGGCTGTATTTTATGGAGTAGAGTAAAAAACTACACATATGTATGTGCATGTGTGTGTGTGTGTGTGTGTGCACGCGCCCATGTGTGTTCAATTCCATAACACTTGATAGAATGAATATAAAAAATGGAAAGAAAAAAAAGCAAAAATACCAGGAATACATTTTGGGAAAGAGGGGGAGGTTAATACTAACCCACATCCTTCAACATTACTGTTGACACAAATTCAGAATGCAGGAGCAATGGTGTGACAAAAGCATGCCTTAGTTCCCAACACCATCCTGCGAAGCTCTAGCCAGCTCAATAGGTGTAAGAGAGGTTGAATTTATTCCCTAAAATCATCTATGTTTCCTTTTTCCTCCAACATGTGAGCAGCTGAAATGATATCTATATGCATAAATATGTTTTTAGAAATGAATATTACATTTCTAGGGACCAGATGGTGCATCTACAGTAGGTTAAAACATTCTGCTTCAGATGTATTCCTAATTTTGAGGTAGTCTTTTCAAACAGTTATTTTTTTTAGAAGATAACCTCCACATGCACCTTGAGAATAGCCGGTTAAAATTCCCTTTCAGACCTTGGCAACATTCAGAACTTGGACTCATATGGCTAAGGGTCATTTCCTGAAACTGAGGGAGGCTGGCTATGCCTACTTCTGATATCCCAAGAAGATTTTTGGCCTAAATTAACTATAAAACCATTACAACAAATAAGATAAACTCTATAAAAAAATCAGCTAGTTGGGCAAGCTCACTTGAGAGCCTGCCTAAGATTTAGCTTCCAGAATGCTATTCAAAATATTATAAGGTATTTCTCCTCTTGGCTATATTTGAAGCTTAGCTTGAAACTGTGATGATGGCTCAAGTTTAAGACAGCAATCTAGAGGGGAAGCAAACTTCATTTGATATATTGCAAAGGTGTGAAAAGCATAATCTTCTCTTAAAAATAAAATGAAATAGAAAGCAAACATAACCATAGAGTCTATGGAGAGCAATTTTTTCATTTTATTTTGACTATGCTATCTGTTTGGGTTGGACCATTCTCTTAAGGCAATGATTGGGGTCAGTCCTGAAAGAGCTATGTTCCACTGCCCTTCTTGTCATGTACAAATTTTATGCCCTTTCATACTATGATTTAGTTAGCCAGTGGTGGATAGTCTAAACAACATGCGCAAGTGTGGATTTATTGAAAGGAGACAATTTCTGCAGTTCAGTGAGCTTATCAGAATGAGTTCTGCAGATGAACCTACACAATGCTCTTAGAGATGAAAAGTGAAGGACAGAGAAGAGCAAAACCCTTTTTTCATAGGCACCAGTTGGCTATCAGAGCACGAGAGGAAATATGTGTAATTGACAAATTTCCTCTGAATTTACAGCAATATATTACTGGAATGCAACCTAAAGGGCACATTACCACTAGCAAAAAATACCAATCGTTTTTCACCAAAGATTTCTGGCACTAAGTACATATCTGTTTCTGGATATTCAGTTTCTATACTAAACATTGGATTTGACTGTATGCAAATGTATGGTAAAAGACCACAGTTTTCTTTCTACATACTACAGTTTAAAACAAAGCAATTTCTCTTGTACTCAGATCTAGCTCATACATAATTTCTCACTCTGATACATGCTTTTACTTTTCATTTAGCAGTAAACAACTGAGGCATAATATATCCATAAGAGACAATTATCCTAACAGTTCTAATTATCTTGTAACACTCATACTTTTTAACTTAAGTAAGTTGGTACATAAATGTTTGCTTTCCTTAAATTTTTTTTGTAAATGTTCATCTAGATAGTCCACTAATCCATCAGAATGTCAACATTCTGAAAGTCAGAAAAAGCAACAATATTAGAAATGTCAAAATATGAATAATACAATTTTTGTCCAAAGAAGTGCTTAACTACCATAAATAACTGAATCATAGGTTTTAGCAGTCATTTAAAATCAATTTCTTTCTAAATAAAATCAAAGATAAATCTAAATGTCAACTTTTAAGTATTTACTTTTTCCTAAGCTTGATTTTTTATTGCCTTTTTTTTTGAAAATAGGAAGAACCAAGAATCAGTCAATACACATTTATTAAGCACCTATTTTTGCTAGGCACTATGCTAAGCACTAGGGATATAAATATGAAAATGAAAGACAGTCTCTATCCTCAAAGAGATTATAATCTAATAGGGAAACAAGACAACACGCATAAGGAAGGTGGGGTTGAGGGTACAGCATGTATGTGGGTCTGTTAAAAAAGACCAAAAGAGTATAGTCAGGTAGAAAATGAAGAGGTGGTTGACCTAGGCTCCCTTCTTAAATGGAGGTTTGGGAAGCAGCTTATCATTCTATTCTCCAATCAGAGAGGTAGAGGATTTTAATGACTAAAGATGTATTGACCTTTAAAATTCAACATTCCAACATTAACTTCAGGCATATTTGTCTCCAATGCATGTTTGTGGGGGGGTGTTTAGGTATAATTTTTATTAATGAATTTTTAAAAAACTCTTTGCTCTAAAAATGCTTATACCTTTCTTCTAAAATTCTCAGAATTTCAGTGTTAAGAGGGATAATCCTCATGCGTGGGGATTTATTTATGCAGTTCCTACTGTAAGATCTTTTCAAAGCTCATTTGAAACTGCATCAAAACTTTCACATCTGAGGAGTCTCATCAATCTTCTGTTAAAAGAGAATATATGACCAGTTTAACAAGCTTTCGTATTTCCATGAACAAACAGCACTGTCTTAGAGAAGCTGATCACAAAAGAAGCTTGCTGTCTCCTGCAGAACTTACCTTTCCCTAATGCTAATAAATGCTCTTCATTTGAATCCCACTGAAAACTAATGAAACCAAACAAAACTTTTTTTTTTTTTGCTGGATATGCTAATTCACTACCTGAGTGGCCTCAGTTTTCTTACCTGTAAAAGAAGGGGTCTGGATTATGGGAACACAAAGGTTCCTTTCTGTTCCGAATTTATGATCCTATTACACCTATCAATATCTTCTCATCTTATTCATATCCTATATAGTCACCACAGAAGATCTACCTAACACACTAGTCACTTTCCTCTAGGTGCTTTAATATTTTGGTTGATCCCAGTGAAAAATCTAGGCTATACATTTGTTACCCTTTATTCTGAGTACATGGCTAGACATATTTTCCAGATACATACATATGAATGGAAACATATCTTTATATCGATATAGACAGCATCATATTGGTATATATTTCATTCATGGAATAATATATACATATGTATATATGTGGGTATTTGTATATATGTATACACAGACATACATACTTGATTTTTAAAATTTTTTTCATACTTGATTTTATATATATGTAGGTATATGTTTATATATATATATGCATATATAGATATGAATTTTCCTTTCTAATGTCTTTTAGGTATCTTGAAGAGACAGTGTGCCATAGCTTCCTCACAACGACTATGTATCTTTATATTAACTCCTTGGAGCACCGGCAATTTTAATTCTTCTGTGATGTGCCATGTTCCATAGCTATATTGAATCACACCTCAAGAATATTGGTGTTAAAAAAAAAGATAGGTCTTGTGACAAGTATCAGTTTCAGATCACAGAAAGCACCGCATAGTTTTCCAATTTCAATGTGGTATGATTTCCTCATGTAACTTTACTGTGGGCTCAGCATATTATCCATCTATTACAGACAGACAGACAGACTAATTCAGAGAGCTTTCCAACCACTTGAATGCCAGAATCATGGTAATAATAAATACTTTAACCATTCAGCTTTTCTTATGTGAATTGACCAGGTCATTTCTTTTGAGTGGCATTGGGTCTCACTGACCAGCCTTAAAGCATTCCAAACTTCACCAAAATCAATACAATATCATCCCAAAATGGGAGAATATGGAGAACCATATTATCTATGTGGAATCTCACTTTCCCTTGAATCTTGTGGAAGATATTCTTCAAGGCAGTGAGGAGCACTTCTGACAAATATGTGTCTCGCTGTTTTATGTTTCACTTGATAAGGATAATCAGAAGACTACTGAACAAAATTTTGTCTGTAAGTACATCTGAATCTATATTGTGCCTAACACAGTGCCTGGCACATAGGAGATACTGAATAAATGCTTTTTTCATTCATGAACACATATTAACATTTACATAGGAAACATCTTCTTGGAGGAGAAATTTTAAGGCTGAATTTTGCTTCCTACGGTCAACTAGAATCAATGAATTAGCAATAAGCAAAGAAGGCTTTTTATTTTCCATATCTTTAATTTAATTTCGTGAGTATTTTTTTAAATTGTAGAAAATTATCTGTAAAAGCCTACCTGTTCCCATCTTCTATTTTCATTAAGGAACCAGGTGAACACAGATCATTCTACGAATGATTTTTATTGAGATGGGAATGTAGATGTATGGATAGGTAGCTATGGATGTCATCTTAGTTATTTTTTGTTGGTAATAATAATTTCTGTGATTATTGTATTTTGAAGATATTTTCCACTCTTTGAAGGATCTTCAAAATCAGATTCCCCAAGTGTCCTCAAAACTTTTGTTATCTTTAGCATAAATTTCTTCTGCATGTATTGGGTCCATTCCAGTCTCTCTTTCTGACTTCTTCCTAAGTGCCCTATCTACTTCTTCATTCAGCTTTGGGGGAACTGGGATGTTGAATTCGAAAGTATCAGTGCCACTATTATTAATGTGAGAGTAGACTGCTACAGAAAACACTGAAAAATGTGTTCCTTTTCACATCTGTTTACTGACCTCCTTCCAATTTGCTTTCAGGATGAATTAGCTGAGTACAATCTAAATCTAACCTGAAGCTTTCTGTTAGTTTGTTTATAGTGCCACTATTTTATTTTTCTTTCCCCTTTTGTCATTTTTTGTTGCTGTTGTTTTAAATTTATCCTTCCTACTAATTATCCCCAACCCCCACTGAAGAAACTTATAGTCTTAGAGATCTGAGGGCTTAAGTGACTTGCCCAGGGTAACAATACAGAAGAATAGGGATTGACCTGGGCCAGGGGCCAGGGAACCTGAAGGCCCTGAGGCCACATATAGCCCTCTAGGTCCTCAAGTGTGGCCCTTTGAATCCAAACTTGACTCTTGACAGTACTCAGTCAGAAGACTGCACTTGAGGACCTAGAAGGGCACATGTAGCCTCCAGGCCACAGGTTCCCCACCTCTGACCAGGCCTTCTTGGCTTTGAGGTCAGCTCTCTATCTGCTAACTCATGATAGCTCTCTATTTATAATGATAATATTAGTATAACTGTGGTTGAGTTTCTCCCATTGTACCAACTCATTAGCTGCTAGACAGAGAACTTACATTTAAAGAATAAAGAATTAAATCCTTGTTTATGGACAGTTTAGAACCTGTGTGATTTCTAAAACTTTTTTGGGGGGGCTGCTACTCAGTAATTTTTACTGCAGGTGTAAAAAGGGGCTGAAAAAACATTATTTTCGAATATTCCCTTGGGAACATGAAATTATACCCAGGCTTAGAGAAGGATAGAAAAGTCATTAAAATCTATTATTTTAACACTTTCTGTCTACTGGGGAAGGAGTGTTGAAAGAACAGGATTATGCAAAAGTAAACATATTGCCCTCTTAAACTCAGGAGAAAAAGAAAACTGGAAGGGGGAGGTTGTGGAAGATGAAAGTTAATAGAAAATTCTAAGTTCTATTGCCAACTTGGGCAAGTAACTTCCTCTATTATTGTCATTACTGATCAATGGGGATGGACTTGATGTCCAAGGTCCTCCTGAATACACACACACACACATACACACACACATACACACAGGCACACACGCATGTATATATACCTATATGCATAATAATGCATATGGATATATATATATATATATATATATAGATAGATAGATTCATATATACACATACATTAATGTTTTGGTGTCAAAAAATGTTCACATGTATTTTTTGCATGAACATTTTTTTTGACACCAAAAGTTAATATAAAATAAGTTGATTGGTTATACTATAAACATAGCACGCTATACTCTGTATTTATACTTAACGAGTTAAAGAGTAGCTATGAATCACACGTGTCTTCTGAGTAATTAACAATAGCTGTGGAAGTGGGATCTTTGGGTGTGTGACTTCTAGAAGAGGAGGAAGGATCAGAATATAGGCTGAACACATCCCAACCTGCAATAACAATGCTTAAAAAAGCCTTCCTATCTCACCCTATAAATGAAGTGGCTACCCACTGCCTCAATTCTACTACTGACTAGTAAGGGAGCTTTGACCTGCTCTGTTTTTACTTTGTGTTGGTTTGCTAATGCTTCCCCACCTCTGGAAAGCTCTCCATATTGATGCCAGATTTAGTCAGCTTAGTCCACTAAAGCAGTGGTGTCAAATGGATCCTAATACCCTGCATATCAAGTTAGAAAACCACAAATTAACATTATCTATGTTGTAAAGTATTTTTGTTTGTTTTATTGTACATTTTTTGATCTACATTTTAATCTGTTTCAAGTAACACTGGGGGTCAGCGTTTGAACACAAGTTTGACACCGCTGCACTAAAGAATTCCTTAGCTCAAGAAATATGCCAACCTCTGCCACGTGATTGGAAAGGACCATTGGCCTGGGCCTATCACATATAGCTGGCAGCAGTACTTTTCAACAACAGTCATTTACGCTTAGCTAATAGGTTTTGTGGGCAGCTAGGAGGCACAATGGCTAGAGTTGCCAGGCCTGGAGTCAGGAAGACTCATCTTCCTGTGTTCAAATCCCACCTCAGACACTTACTAGCTGTGTGACCCTGGACAAATCATTTAACCCTGTTTGCCTCAGTTTCCTCATATGAAAAACGAGCTAGCAAGGAAATTTCAAAATACTCCAGTATTTCTGCCAAAAAACAAAAAACAAATGGGGTAAATGAAGAGACAGACACAACTGAGATGACTGAACAACAACATAGTTTTTGTGTCAAAATTAAAAAAAAAAAAACAACAAAAAACCAATATCCCTTATTCAGAGCAACTTACCTTTTCCAGGCTTAGCTCCTACTACTCCCTAACACGGAATCTCCAGACAATTTTAATAATTAGTATCATGCAGAAAGAGCTTTAAACTTCACCAACTGGAGATTTGTTCATGATAGTCACGTGGCTCAGAACACCCCTTATGTCTCATTTCTGCCTAACTTCAGTCTACCAATCTTCCAGTGCTACCTCTTCCACAAAACCTTCCTAATTACCTCAGCCAGCTATGATCCCTGTCCCCTCTCTGACACAACATTCCCATATACTTAGTTTATAACATTCAAAAAGGACTCAATAAATACAGCTTTAAAGGATGATTTCCCATCCCGAATGGCATTCAAAAGAATGTGGCACAGCTTCTAGCAGACAACTTCAAAAGAAGAATTTTTAAAATTGTGCATCACTCACATAAATATATACTGTCTTCCAGTATGATTCCTTTGAAGGAAGGCAAGACTCAATCGGCTGTAGGAGATTTGGTATGGTAATTTAATAATCATTTTGGTTCCCTGACAGCCATATCTTCACATTCCATTTAGATTCATTAATGATACCCGGATAACTAGGAAGAGGTTTAATACATAGTTGGAAAATCTTCTATCACCTGGGGTAAAACAACAACAAAACAGTGGTTATCTAGTCTAATTACCCAGTTAACTTTACAGTTTTGGACATCTGTCTGCATCCAAAAAAAAAAAAAACTCTGGCATAAGCTAGAAAACCCTTACACTAAGAACTTTATAGAATTAAAAAAATAGTTAGCATGTGCCTACCAGTTACAAAGATAAGATATGATCCTCTGCCCTTTAGGAACATATAGCCTAGTTGGGGAAACAAACTATACAAATATGGAAGTTGAAATAGAACAAGCTTTAAATGACAGTGGAATCAGGAGATATTCCATGTTTAATTGTTGAAAGAATGGTACAGATACTAAATATTTGTTTATGAGAGTTCAGAGGCTGAAGAGGTTACTTAAAGCTGGGTTAGTCAGGGGAAGCTTTCTGGAAGAAATAACTACTTCTCCTTTTGAAGCTCATTATAACAGACCTTCTCATAAGCCTAAGTATCAGGGTCTGATTGGGACACCTCTAAAAAAGGCGGAAGAGGATACTCCAAATTTTGTTCCTTTAATCTTCATGGATCATGAAATCATGTAATGTCACCGTTGGCAAGACTATTTTAGATCAACATGTACATTTTAGATCATCATGTACAATCCTCTTCCACGAGGAAACTGAACCCAAGAGAAAAGTGACTTGTCCAAGATTAAAAAAAAAATAAGACACAGACTCCCACGTGCATTACCATGACTCCAGTTTTGGTTTTTTTTTTTGGGGGGGGGCAGGGCAATTGGGGTTAAGTGACTTGCCCAAGGTCACATAGCTAGTACATGTGTCAAGTGTCTGAGGCTGGATTTGAACTCAGGTCCTCCTGACTCCAGGGCTGGTGCTCTACTCACTGTGCCACCTAGCTGCCCCCATGACTCCAGTTTTTGACTGTACGTCTTTAACTAGATCTCTAAATTTTAGGGCAAAATAATATTGCATATTAAAATAATTTAAATTTCAAACTATTTTCAGTTAAATTCAATCCTACAAGCAATTTTTCAGCACTTATTATCTTCACAGCACTGTGCTAAATGTCAGGGTTGCAAAGACACAAAGAAAATCTTAATCCAATTAAATTGATCTGTTAATTATCCCTGTGACACTGCCACATCAATCAAGATGTCCTCTTATCTAAAATATTGCCTCTACTCATCTCAATTTATCAAGATTCTATTTTTCATTGACTTCCTGCTCTCCAATTTTGTTTTTGAGTTGTTTCAGTCGTGTCCAACTCTCTGTGACCCCGTTTGGGGTTTTCTTGGCAAAGATACTGAAGTGGTTTGCCATTTCCTGGTTCTCCAGGAACTAAGGCAAACATGGTTAGGTGACTTGCCCAGCATCACATAAATATCTGAGGTCACATTTGAACTCAGGACCTCCTGACTCCATGGCTGAAACTCTATCCACTGCACCACTGAGCTGCCAAACACATAGCTGCTCTCCAATATGCAGCTATTATTGTAATTGCAAATATTTCATGAAACTTTCTCTGACCTCTCCAGCCTAAAGCAATCTCTTCTTCCTCCTCTAATTTTTATAGTTTTTAATTTCCAAATCACTCATTTGTCAATTAATTTATGATATCTTGGATTGTATATCCCACCTCCACAGTTGATAATTAGATTGTAAACTTTTTGAAGACAGGGATTTTGCATTCATAGTACATAGGACAGGGCAGGCATTCCAAAAACTGTGTGCATGATAATGAAGTAATGATGATTACTGCTCATTTACCTATCTTACGAGAAGAAGATTCAGGGAAAGGTAAAAATCTGACTCTAATGATTATACCCTCTTCTAGAATCTTAGAAAAATTAAAGGCAAAAAGGATAAGATAAATGAAACAGGAGAGAACAGTTCATTTTTCTGTGTGTCACCCAAACACATTATTAAACCTTAAAAATCACTAAAAATACAGAGAAATAACATAGTTACTTATTTAACATTTCTGATCCAAGACAGTCAAGAACTGGGATGGGTAATAATTTCTTTGTTCTTTAATTATCTGTTCTTAAAACAATACATGAAGACTTTTATTTTTAAAATGAAAGGCCATTTTCCCTTCTAAATTTGAAGTTACAAGATCAAACCTTTCACTACCCTACTCTGCCAGCCCCTAATTTTCCTATAGTTAATCTTGTCAGACATTGTTTATTGATTTCTCCAAAATTTATTTCGTATTGTACTAGACTGAACTGCCAACCTCCTACCGCACACATATGATACTCTGCAATTCTGAAGGTATGTAGGAAGATGAGAGGTTATTAGTTGAAAGCAGGCAGAGACCTTAGTATATCACTATGTGGGCAAAAACCTCTCTGGTAATGGCACCCTCATGATTTCCCAACCTATGAATGAACAAAAAGTAAATAGCTGATTGGTATTTCATAGATGATTTCCACAAAAACATTCATTTTTCTTCAAAATATTCTGAAAGGCTAGGCATTTTATTGTGGTTTTTGTTTAGTCTTTTTCAGTCATGTCCAACTCTTCCTGACCCCATTTGGAGCTGTCTTGGCAGAGATACTAGAGTAGTCTGCCATTTCCTTCTCCAGATCATTTTACAGATGAGGAAACTGAGGCAAATGGAGTTAAGTGACTTATCCAGAGTCGCACATGTTAAACTATAATTTTAAAAGTGATGTAGATTATGAGCTCCCAACAATACATTCAAACAAACAAACAAAAAAGCATTGTCTGGTTCTGATAAAACAAGACAATTGCCTTCTGTGATTATTCAAATGAATAAAATCCCTTCCACAATTCAATTTTAAAATGCATGTGCATATATACAAAATGAGCCCCAAAATTCATAAAGTAGGATCTATGAGCACTACTCAAATTTCTTTTTCCTTTGAATGGTAAAACTTCAAGTATTAGAATTTTTCTATTCAAGCTCAGAAGGGAGCAGAGATTCTATCAAACTCAGGAACACAGCCTATGAATTTAGCTTGCTTGGCAACATTTAAGCTCTGAAATAATGAATTTATGTAACATATTATGATATTTCATTTAAAGTTTCAAATATAAAATACAGTATTCATTTTCTACAGTACGTTTGTCTCCTAATGCTTCAAGATCGCTTGGAATCAACTCATATTAGAATGTGAGAGCTGAAAGGGTTCTTAGAAGTTATCTAGTCTGTACTAGCTGTGTGACCTTGGGCAAGTCACTTAACCCCAATTGCCCTGCCAAAAAGCAAAAAAAAAAAAAAAAAGAAGTTATCTAGTCCAACTCTTTCGTTTTACTTAGGAGGAAACTGAGTCCCAACAAAATTAAATAATTTGCATGACAATCCAACTTCTCTACTCCTCCCTTTTCTTGAGGATATTTTACATAATAAAAATTGTGTATATATATATATAAATATACATACACACAGATATATGTATATATATACATATATATATGTATACATACATATCACTGCATATGCTCATGTGTTCCCTGCAAACATTTATATAGCTAAATGCCTTTATGTGATTAGTTATAACTTTTTCAACATGTAAAAGCAGAGGGGCAGTAGCCTAAGGGATTCTTGAAGTGTGTGTCTAGTTATTTCTATCAGAAACTTGCTGTGTGATCAAATTAATCAATCTCTGTGTTAAAATTTCTTTCATATACAAAATGGCCATTAACATCTGTTCTATTTAAGGAGGGGTTATAGACAAAGGAAGTTAGGGAAGGATAACACAACAGTCAGCCCAAATGACCTTCTACTGGACTGAAACAAAGAGAAATTATGAAGACCTTTTAAAAAATTCCAACTTCCTCCCAATAAAGAACTTTAATTTACAGGTAATTTGTTAATCACAATAACATTGTTTCCGCTTTGTAAAATAACTACATTTCTCCCAATTAAGTTGATAAAACAGCACTTTGAATGTTGTTTTTGTGCATCTAGCATGATGCCCAGTAACACATGCTTTCAATGGGCTTTCTGCAAATCTGCATTTGAAAAATACATCACAGCATCATTATTTGAAAAAGCAGACATAATCTACCAAAGTGGGAATTTTGTCATTGAGTAGTAGTCATGAAAATTTTTTTCTTCATAGAGATGCTGGAGGGAAAGAAAAAAAAAACATCCAGAAAGAAGAAATAACCAATCTAAACCAACCTTCAGCAACATTAACAGAAACATTCTACTTTCTCATAAAAGAAAGAAATGCACCTCAGTTTTCTTTATGTGATTCTACTCATGTCATCTCATGCTGTCAGTTTACTCCTGTGTGGTGGCAACTTGGCTCCCTGACACTTCTCCCCATGTCTCATTTGAGCTTTGTGAGATCGATGGCAATTAGTGTTTCATGCTTCTGTCCTTTTCCTGGTGTTGTGTCTTCCCATTCATGTCACTCTCCTCCTACATTAGACATCGGCACATCTTCCTGCTCTGAGGTGTGTAAACTGTAAGTGATATTAACTCAAGCCATTCCATTCTCTGTGTCACTCATCTCTAAACCAGCCTGAGAGCATGTTCTTGAAAATCCAATGGACAGCTACACAAATAAGCCATTTCAAATATGCTAACTAGGGGCAAATGTTAACACTACAAATTGCCTGTGCAATTTTTCTAATCCCTCTTCTTTAAAAGGTAGCCATGACTCATACTGTACACACACATTTGGAGAATTTACATAAAAAAGAAGTGTGTGTGGGGGGGATCATGAGCTGCAAAATTATAGTGATTCTGCCAGTCTGATTCATTATTTCCATTATTTCAAAAGAATATATATATATATATATATATATATATATATATATATATATATATATGTACACACACACATACGTATGTGTGCATTTTTTAAAGAGCTTGAGACCAGTTTAAGATTGAGCTTATTGGAAAGCAGAGAGCCAGAGCAATTATTAAATGCACAACTGAGATCTGGTTTTGTAGTCTTATTTTACAGCACAATAATTTGTTCGCTTAAAATAAGATTCCCTATGCTGGTTGAAAATAGTCACTACCTGAAAATATGGAAGAAGGCTTGGTCTAGCCTGGGAAAGACAAGTGGGCAATTCACAAATACTTGTGGAAACTCAATGTATGATATTTCATTTATAGGAAGTAGTGAAATGATGAAAAAAAAGATGGCTTGTGAGTTCGGTGTCTAATATGCTAGCCAAGAAAGCTAATACAACCTTAGAAAGCCATTAAGAAAATGTGAGATAGTTCCACCATAGTCTGCTTTGTTCAGGCTTCATCTGAAATACTAAAATTGATTCTAGGTATCACATTTTGTGAAAGACAATAACAACATGGACAGTATATATAATAAGACAACCAGGATAACCAAAGGCCTGGAGAAGATAATATTTGTGGAGGACATGACATCTTCAAGAATTTGAAGTGGAATTAGACATATTCTGAACCAGGATACAAGAAATGGCTGAAAAGGGAAACATCCACAAATAGGTTATGATTTAGAAAAAATTTGGATTTGATGAATTCTAGAGTCACTTCCATCCCTAAAATTCTTCTGAGTTTCAGGTATATACATTTTTATTTAGCCTTCTACTTGAAGGTCACATTTTCAAATTCTAACAATTACTGCATCTATATACAAGTGTCATTACCATGAACATTTAATATTTACGGAGCAGCTACTCTGTTCCTGACACTATGCTTGGCACCAGGAGTTTAAAGAAAGTCCGAATGTAGCCTTTTTGTAAGTGGCTTGTCATGATGGGCCTGGCTCCTTTTGAGGGATTTCTTGTTTCTCTCTCATTTCCCAACCTGACTTTGGGGTTTTTATGAACTGAGACTATTGAGTGTCACCCACTCTCCTTGCAAGAACATCATTCTCTAAACTCTGAGATTTAAATGCTTTATTTGTTAAAGAAAAGAAAAACAAGGGCCACCAAAGAGTTCATGGAAAGTTGTCTGCTTATGAGCACCCCTCTTCAACTTCTCCTAGTAGACACAGTCACTTACAACCATGTCCTAGGTATAGAACATCTAAGTATTTATCCCTGTCATGTTGCTTCTCTTAATATGATGTTCCTACTGTACTTTACTTCATTTCCAAAAGAGGTTGGCCTTAGTTGTTGCTTTATGGTTATTTTAACCATTCTGCAAGTATACTTTTCCTATACCATGATGGTCCCATCAACAGATACATGGGAATTGTGAAATGGGCAACTTTTAGAAAAGAAGATGATATAATGTATACCATTTTGAAATTCAAGAACTTGAGATGGGAAATCCAAGCATGCTGGCATCATTGTATTGAAGAACCATAGAAATAAAGTCTTGAAAATAGTAGTTGTTTAATGAATGTGTGTTGAATTGGATTGGATTATAATTTATTAAATAATGTTAAATATACTTCCACAGAAATACATTTTAAATGATGCTCTGTAAAAGCCTCTCCTCATAGCTTCCTAACCCACCTCCCTCCCAGCCATTTACTTCCCATAATTCATTTGCTTTCCTCTGTTTTCTTTCTCTGCCCCACCTGGCTCTCACAGTAAGAGAATTCATGCAGATATAAGTAGAAACACTAAAGAGAACACTGAGTCAATGACTTTTCCACTTTATAAGGCTTCCAAACTCTTCCTGTCCATTAGTGTCCAGTAACCACTTGTCATTTCCTGATATGCTGGGAGGAACATGGTGCAGGACCATACTCTCAGAAATACTAAAGACACAAAATTTTGTAAAAGACAAATTTAACTTTCTACAGCTTTAGCTTTCAGTTACAGCTGTGGCTTTCTACAGTGTATCCTAGTCAGGACTGGGGGAAGTCAGATATTGTGCCAAACATAAGAGAAGTAACTAGACTTCCAATTTCTTGGTTAAGGCAAGAAGGTTAATGAACTATGAAAATGAAATGAAGTTCGTCCTAGATTAATCAAATAAAACCTTTAAAAACTAAGAAATCTGTATAAGAAAGATCCAAACTAGTCTTAAAAGGTAATTTTGAGGTATAGGTATAGATAAAAGAGCTTTAGCTATATAAAACAAAGTTTCATGACTTGAAATGCTGGCAAACGCTATTTTGATTAAATCTATGTATCTTATTTAGTTCCTGCCAACCATCTCCGATTTAAACTTAATGTAAAAAAAGTTGGAATTATGCATTAAAATAGCAACTGTCAGGAGGGAAGATAACTGGTAACATTAAAATGGCACTGTATATTGGGGGAAAAAAGACACTGGAATGAGTTCAAGGGTAGTCTATGCCAAAAATTTACAGAATGACCTTGAAGAATTAAGTTCTCTCTGTTTTTATATCTGTAAAAGAAGGATTGGGACAAGATAGGTTGTCCAGCTCTAAAAATCAATGACTTTATGAGTACAACACATGAAATTAACGTTGCCAAAAATATAAGAGGAAATTCAGGAAGGAGATGGGTCTTTTAAAAAAAAAACAAAAACAAAACACCAGTAGCAATGGCTCCAAAAAGCCAGAGAGACCATAACAGATATAGAGGAAGAGGCAATAAAGTTGAGAACTAGTTCCTCGATCAATCAGTGACATCTAATTGAGTTATCATCAATCCTTTGTACTTTGAAGCTTTGTTAGGAGATTGGATATTTCTCATTATGCTCACATAATTTATTAGAGGCCCTTGAATTACCCTAAGATATTTTGATTTTTAGCAGTAATTTCCAGAGACCACAGCCAATACTGACACTAACTTACAGTACCATAGGGTAAAATAAGGGGCAATAACATCCTAATTCTTTGAGAAATTTAATTTTACTATTTCAGGATGGATGAGTCAATAATTTCCATTCATTCAACCATTCCATTCTGATTATTCAGGAACATTTTTGTTTTTGTTTTCTCCATGTTTTATTTTTAAGTAAAAAAAATGAAGGGGTCCATACCTATCTCTGTGTTAGCACTAGACCACAAGCTTGGTGTGTATGTTGAAGCTCTTTTATGTCACATTATGAGAAACATTAAGAAAGTATTGTTATACTAGGAACACAGTGTTGAAATAAAAATAAGATGCTACTTTTGTACTCCAATAGCTGACAGATGGTTTGTAGTGAACCAAATGCTGGACCTGACATCAGAGAGATCTCAGTTTGATCCCCACCTCTGACATAACCCAGAGGTATTGACTATGGGCAAGTCATTTAATTTCTCAGAATCTCAACTTTCTCATGTATAAGATGATGATGATAAAAATATCTGTAATATCTATGTCACAAAGTTGTTGCAAGGAACCATTGAGATCATTTAGGTAAAAAATGTTACAAATTAAAAACACCTATTACTACCAAGGGAATGAAAGGAAATGAATTTTTCACAAAAATGAAGTTACAGACCATAAATGACTACGCTTCTGACTCTCTAGACTTCATTACCTTTCCTCACTCCCTTCTCATTATGAAAGATTAGTACCTGTGGCCTTCTTACTCTAGAACATCACTCAACTCCATGCTCTGTTTTGAGAAAGGCCCCGGGAAAGTCTTCTGTGATTCTTGGCTCAACTCTGCTCCTGACTCTCCAGTCTTTAACACCATGCCAGAGCATCTAGGCTGCACAGTGGATGGAGTGCCAGGGCTCCAGTCTGGAAGATCTGGGTTCTAATCTGGCCTTAGATAGTTATTAGCTGTGTGACTCTGACTAAGTCACTTAACTCTGTTTGCCTGGGTTTCCTCATTTGCAAAAAAAGCTGGAGAAGAAAATGGCAAAACATTCTAGTATCTTTGATAAGAAACCTCCAAATGAGGTCATGAAGAGTCAGACATGACTGAAAACAACTAAACGACAACAACAAAAAATGTAAGTACCTTTGATACCCTCTTGGTTTTCACCTCCCCTTTCTGAACTGCTTCTCCCATTAGAATGTAAGTTCCTCAGGGGCAGGGAAGGTTTTTTATTTTACTTATATTTGCAATCCTAGCACTTAGCACAGTACCTAACACATAGTTAAATGCTTAATAACTGTTTGTTTATCTGACTTTCCAAAGGAGAAATTCAGAATTAAACATTTCTGTAAAAATAATAATATATAATCAATGGTAATAAGAACAGGTGTCACTGCTAGTCCAATTTTTAATAGAGGCTTGTTGGTTAAAAGCAACTCAGTAAGAGCTGCTATTAAATTCCTCCTTACCTATTTGTTTCTCTGTTAACCCTGCTAAAAATGAGGCAATTATTTCCATGTTCCAATTAGCCTTTGTCTTCTTATTCTAAATCAAGTGGAATAAGTTGGGCTAATGTGGAGGAAAAAAGTTATTTCCATTTGTTTAAAACAGTAAATATCTCTCCATCCCTAAATAGCTGTTGTTTTTTTTTTTTTCAGCATGGGGCTGTAGAAGCAGGTTCAGGTACAAGTGCCTTAGGCTCAAATTCAAACTCACTTCTTACAGCCTGTGGGACATGGAGTCACTCAATTTCTGTGAGGCTCAAATAACTTATCTATAAAATGAAGAGGTTGGTCGAGTCTGTCATTTCCATCTATCTCCAAAGACCTATGGTCCTGTCCCCTTCGCCGAAAACTCTTTGAAAATGAAGAGTTAAATGTCTTCATGGTTACTGGTAACTTTTCTGGTGACTGACCACTGGTAACATTGGAGAAGTACTTCTAGGGAAAAAAAAACACCTTGGTCTCACAAGGCTATAGAATTAGGAGCCAAATGAAAGATGTTAAACGCTGAGTCGAAGGTCATATAGGTATAAAAAGCAACCAAGCCAGAATTTCAACACTGACCCTGTGATCTGGGACTCTTTATATACCATACCACACTACCCTATGTTATGTTATGCTATGCTATACCATACCATACCATACCTCACTATACTGTATGCTAATACTGTGGGCAGCTAGATAGCACAGCGGATACAGCACTGGGCCTGGAGACAGGAAGACCTGAATTCAAATCCAGCTTTGGACACTTACTAGCTGTGTGACCCTGGGCAAGTCACTTTACTCTGTTTACCTCAGTTTCTTCATTTGTAAAATGAGCTGGAAAAGGAAATGGCAAACAACTCTAGTGTCTTTGCCAAGAAAATCCCAGATGTGGTCATAAAGAGTTGGACACAACCAAACGAGAACTTAGACTAATACAATACAAATGCTTATACTATACTCTAACACTAAACAAATATTTATACTATACTGATTGCTTAGTGTCAGAAGTGTCATCCCTGTATGAGGAATCTCTGTACCAACTTCCCCAGAGAATATGTCCTCCTAACATTCAAGATTCTCCTGATGAAAACTCAATGGGGCACATCACAATCCCAGTCACCAATAGTATCCTCTTTGAGCTAGACTTCTAACACCTTATTAATTAAAATAAAAGTGAAACAGAAACCGTTCCACATAAAATTGCCAGATTGAGTTGCCCCTGTGAAACATAAATCTGCTTGGTCTAGCTTTTCTTTTTCTTGGAGGAAAACTGTTTGGAGTAACAATGATGTTAATGTAATTACACCCTAGGATACGATTATGCTGTGTCGCCTTGCAAACAAACCCATCTGCTTCGATTTGATAGTTGCATCTGAAGAATGTTTCAGGTTTGCCTCTTCATTCATTTCATAGTTGCTGGCAGGCTATTTTCCTGATCACGAAAAATGACATTACTGCTGAAGTCACCACAGATCTCAAGTGGGTTGAAGGGCTGAACCCTGCGCATAAAGGAATATGTCGGCACTATGCTCAGAGGGATGGCTCATTTAAGAAAAGAGAACCAAACCATGGGGCAGCTAACTTAAAGGATGGGTAGGTCAGAGAGTCTTTAAAAAGGACTTTTTAAAACATTTGATTGGATGAATTCATTAGTTTTTCCCAGAGGCTAAGTCACAAGCAAGCAAAAAAAAAATGAAACCATTCTCAAAGATGCATTCACATTAACTCCAAGAATCTAAACTTATTGGGTTCCACTAAATTACATTCAATTACACTGGGTCAGTGAGCTTCAAGCAAACCAGAGCCGGATCTGAATTATTTCTGCAAGGTCTCTACTAACTAGACTCATCATTCATAAGAGAAAATATGAAATACAACCTGTAGACAGAAAATAGTCCAAAGAGGATGAAGAGTAGTGGGAGTAGATTTCAGGGGCCATCTTTGGATGGGGAGGGGAAGGCCTGGGGGCACAGTGCCATCCTCTTCCTCTCATATAATTTATACTGATTAAACCAGATTGAGGAAAAAATATATCAACACAATTAGAGCAATTCAAAAATGAAAGGTTTGTATTTTGAAGTAAATAGTAATTTCTTCATAAGAGGAAGAACTTAAGTAGAAGGTTTGAATGGCTACTGTTATAGAGATGTCAGAGAAGCTATTTGTACATAGGGGAGCATAGATTAGATAGATGACCTATAAGGAGTCTGAAAAATCTAAATTTATGGGACTATGAAATAAGATGACAGTCAATAGCTGTGCAGTCAATAAACTGCTCTGCTTAAATGTCCCATTTTAGAGAATTTACTGCTTATTTCAAAATATAATTCATTCACTTTTAGATTGCTCAAATTCCATCAGCCACCTTCCTTCCCTCTGCCTTGCCCCTTTGCACTTTGGGAATATCACCAGGGATCATGCCTTGGGTGGGCTTAACAATTTTGGAATTCAAATTGTCCTAA